>NW_026908192.1:0-44569 GCF_033978785.1 Entelurus aequoreus | reverse complement strand
AAAAAAAAAATTGGATTTTTTCTAAGTACAAAATCGAGAGTGGCTAAAAATCACCTCTTTTTCCTTCTCTCGATCAGACACTTAGAAAAAAAAAAGAAAAAAAAAAAAAAATTGGATTTTTTCTAAGTACAAAATCAAAAGAGGCTAAAAATCACCTCTTTTTCCTTCTCTCGATCAGACACTTAGAAAAAAAACGGAAAAAAAAAGAAAAAAAATTGGATTTTTTCTAAGTACAAAATCGAGAGAGGCTAAAAATCACCTCTTTTTCCTTCTCTCGATCAGACACTTAGAAAAAAAACGGAAAAAAAAAAAAAACAAATTTGGATTTTTTTCTAAGTACAAAATCGAGAGTGGCTAAAAATCACCTCTTTTTCCTTCTCTCGATCAGACACTTAGAAAAAAAAATGAAAAAAAAAAAAAAAAATTGGATTTTTTCTAAGTACAAAATCAAGAGAGGCTAAAAATCACCTCTTTTTCTTTCTCTCGATCAGACACTTAGAAAAAAAAACGGAAAAAAAAAAAAAAAAAATTTGGATTTTTTCTAAGTACAAAATCGAGAGTGGCTAAAAATCACCTCTTTTTCCTTCTCTCGATCAGACACTTAGAAAAAAAAATGAAAAAAAATTTGGATTTTTTCTAAGTACAAAATCGAGAGAGGCTAAAAATCACCTCTTTTTCCTTCTCTCGATCAGACACTTAGAAAAAAAACGGAAAAAAAAAAAAAAAAAATTAGGATTTTTTCTAAGTACAAAATCGAGAGTGGCTAAAAATCACCTCTTTTTCCTTCTCTCGATCAGACACTTAGAGAAAAAAAATGAAAAAAAAAAAAAAAATTTGGATTTTTTCTAAGTACAAAATCGAGAGAGGCTAAAAATCACCTCTTTTTCCTTCTCTCGATCAGACACTTAGAAAAAAAACTGAAAAAAAAAAAAAAAAAATTTGGATTTTTTCTAAGTACAAAATCGAGAGAGGCTAAAAATCACCTCTTTTTCCTTCTCTCGATCAGACACTTAGAAAAAAAACTGAAAAAAAAAAAAAAAAATTTGGATTTTTTCTAAGTACAAAATCGAGAGTGGCTAAAAATCACCTCTTTTTCCTTCTCTCGATCAGACACTTAGAAAAAAAACGGGAAAAAAAAAAAAAAAATTGGATTTTTTCTAAGTACAAAATCGAGATAGGCTAAAAATCACCTCTTTTTCCTTCTCTCGATCAGACACTTAGAAAAAAAACGGAGAAAAAAAAAAAAAAAATTGGATTTTTTCTAAGTACAAAATCGAGAGTGGCTAAAAATCACCTCTTTTTCCTTCTCTCGATCAGACACTTAGAAAAAAAAAAGAAAAAAAAAAAAAAAATTGGATTTTTTCTAAGTACAAAATCAAGAGAGCCTAAAAATCACCTCTTTTTCCTTCTCTCGATCAGACACTTAGAAAAAAAACGGGGAAAAAAAAAAAAAAATTTGGATTTTTTCTAAGTACAAAATCGAGAGTGGCTAAAAATCACCTCTTTTTCCTTCTCTCGATCAGACACTTAGAAAAAAAAATGAAAAAAAAAAAAAAAATTGGATTTTTTCTAAGTACAAAATCAAGAGAGCCTAAAAATCACCTCTTTTTCCTTCTCTCGATCAGACACTTAGAAAAAAAACGGAAAAAAAAAAAATAAAAATTTGGATTTTTTCTAAGTACAAAATCGAGAGAGGCTAAAAATCACCTCTTTTTCCTTCTCTCGATCAGACACTTAGAAAAAAAACGGGAAAAAAAAAAAAATTTGGATTTTTTCTAAGTACAAAATCGAGAGAGGCTAAAAATCACCTCTTTTTCCTTCTCTCGATCAGACACTTAGAAAAAAAACGGAAAAAAAAAAAAAAAAAATTTGGATTTTTTCTAAGTACAAAATCGAGAGTGGCTAAAAATCACCTCTTTTTCCTTCTCTCGATCAGACACTTAGAAAAAAAAATGAAAAAAAAAAAAAAAAAATTGGATTTTTTCTAAGTACAAAATCAAGAGAGGCTAAAAATCACCTCTTTTTCCTTCTCTCGATCAGACACTTAGAAAAAAAACGGAAAAAAAAAAAAAAAAAATTTGGATTTTTTCTAAGTACAAAATCGAGAGTGGCTAAAAATCACCTCTTTTTCCTTCTCTCGATCAGACACTTAGAAAAAAAAATGAAAAAAAATTTGGATTTTTTCTAAGTACAAAATCGAGAGAGGCTAAAAATCACCTCTTTTTCCTTCTCTCGATCAGACACTTAGAAAAAAAACGAAAAAAAAAAAAAAAAAATTTGGATTTTTTCTAAGTACAAAATCGAAAGAGGCTAAAAATCACCTCTTTTTCCTTCTCTCGATCAGACACTTAGAAAAAAAACGGAAAAAAAAAAAAAACAAATTTGGATTTTTTCTAAGTACAAAATCGAGAGTGGCTAAAAATCACCTCTTTTTCCTTCTCTCGATCAGACACTTAGAAAAAAAAATGAAAAAAAAAAAAAAAAATTGGATTTTTTCTAAGTACAAAATCAAGAGAGGCTAAAAATCACCTCTTTTTCCTTCTCTCGATCAGACACTTAGAAAAAAAACGGAAAAAAAAAAAAAAAAAATTTGGATTTTTGCTAAGTACAAAATCGAGAGAGGCTAAAAATCACCTCTTTTTCCTTCTCTCGATCAGACACTTAGAAAAAAAACGGGAAAAAAAAAAAAAAATTAGGATTTTTTCTAAGTACAAAATCGAGAATGGCTAAAAATCACCTATTTTTCCTTCTCTCGATCAGACACTTAGAAAAAAAAATGAAAAAAATTTGATTTTTTCTAAGTACAAAATCGAGAGTGGCTAAAAATCACCTTTTTTTCCTTCTCTCGATCAGACACTGAGAAAAAAAAATGAAAAAAAAAAAAAAAATTTGATTTTTTCTAAGTACAAAATCAAGAGAGGCTAAAAATCACCTCTTTTTCCTTCTCTCGATCAGACACTTAGAAAAAAAACGGAAAAAAAAAAAAAAAAATTGGATTTTTTCTAAGTACAAAATCGAGAGTGGCTAAAAATCACCTCTTTTTCCTTCTCTCGATCAGACACTTAGAAAAAAAACGGAAAAAAAAAAAAAAAAAATTGGATTTTTTCTAAGTACAAAATCGAGAGTGGCTAAAAATCACCTCTTTTTCCTTCTCTCGATCAGACACTTAGAAAAAAAATGAAAAAAAAAAAAAAAAATTGGATTTTTTCTAAGTACAAAATCGAGAGAGGCTAAAAATCACCTCTTTTTCCTTCTCTCGATCAGACACTTAGAAAAAAAACGGAAAAAAAAAAAAAAAAAATTCGGATTTTTTCTAAGTACAAAATCGAGAGTGGCTAAAAATCACCTCTTTTTCCTTCTCTCGATCAGACACTTAGAAAAAAAAAAGAAAAAAAAAAAAATTTGGATTTTTTTCTAAGTACAAAATCGAGAGAGGCTAAAAATCACCTCTTTTTCCTTCTCTCGATCAGACACTTAGAAAAAAAACTGAAAAAAAAAAAAAAAAAATTTGGATTTTTTCTAAGTACAAAATCGAGAGAGGCTAAAAATCACCTCTTTTTCCTTCTCTCGATCAGACACTTAGAAAAAAAACTGAAAAAAAAAAAAAAATTTGGATTTTTTCTAAGTACAAAATCGAGAGTGGCTAAAAATCACCTCTTTTTCCTTCTCTCGATCAGACACTTAGAAAAAAAACGGAAAAAAAAAAAAAAAAAATTTGGATTTTTTCTAAGTACAAAATCGAGAGTGGCTAAAAATCACCTCTTTTTCCTTCTCTCGATCAGACACTTAGAAAAAAAATGAAAAAAAAAAAAAAAATTGGATTTTTTCTAAGTACAAAATCGAGAGTGGCTAAAAATCACCTCTTTTTCCTTCTCTCGATCAGACACTTAGAAAAAAAAAAGAAAAAAAAAAAAAAAAATTGGATTTTTTCTAAGTACAAAATCAAAAGAGGCTAAAAATCACCTCTTTTTCCTTCTCTCGATCAGACACTTAGAAAAAAAACAGAAAAAAAAAGAAAAAAAATTGGATTTTTTCTAAGTACAAAATCGAGAGAGGCTAAAAATCACCTCTTTTTCCTTCTCTCGATCAGACACTTAGAAAAAAAACGGAAAAAAAAAAAAAACAAATTTGGATTTTTTTCTAAGTACAAAATCGAGAGTGGCTAAAAATCACCTCTTTTTCCTTCTCTCGATCAGACACTTAGAAAAAAAAATGAAAAAAAAAAAAAAAAATTGGATTTTTTCTAAGTACAAAATCAAGAGAGGCTAAAAATCACCTCTTTTTCTTTCTCTCGATCAGACACTTAGAAAAAAAACGGAAAAAAAAAAAAAAAAAATTTGGATTTTTTCTAAGTACAAAATCGAGAGTGGCTAAAAATCACCTCTTTTTCCTTCTCTCGATCAGACACTTAGAAAAAAAAATGAAAAAAAATTTGGATTTTTTCTAAGTACAAAATCGAGAGAGGCTAAAAATCACCTCTTTTTCCTTCTCTCGATCAGACACTTAGAAAAAAAACGGAAAAAAAAAAAAAAAAAATTAGGATTTTTTCTAAGTACAAAATCGAGAGTGGCTAAAAATCACCTCTTTTTCCTTCTCTCGATCAGACACTTAGAGAAAAAAAATGAAAAAAAAAAAAAAAATTTGGATTTTTTCCAAGTACAAAATCGAGAGAGGCTAAAAATCACCTCTTTTTCCTTCTCTCGATCAGACACTTAGAAAAAAAACTGAAAAAAAAAAAAAAAAAATTTGGATTTTTTCTAAGTACAAAATCGAGAGAGGCTAAAAATCACCTCTTTTTCCTTCTCTCGATCAGACACTTAGAAAAAAAACTGAAAAAAAAAAAAAAAAAATTGGATTTTTTCTAAGTACAAAATCGAGAGTGGCTAAAAATCACCTCTTTTTCCTTCTCTCGATCAGACACTTAGAAAAAAAACGGGAAAAAAAAAAAAAAAATTGGATTTTTTCTAAGTACAAAATCGAGAGAGGCTAAAAATCACCTCTTTTTCCTTCTCTCGATCAGACACTTAGAAAAAAAACGGAGAAAAAAAAAAAAAAAATTGGATTTTTTCTAAGTACAAAATCGAGAGTGGCTAAAAATCACCTCTTTTTCCTTCTCTCGATCAGACACTTAGAAAAAAAAAAGAAAAAAAAAAAAAAAATTGGATTTTTTCTAAGTACAAAATCAAGAGAGCCTAAAAATCACCTCTTTTTCCTTCTCTCGATCAGACACTTAGAAAAAAAACGGGGAAAAAAAAAAAAAAAATTTGGATTTTTTCTAAGTACAAAATCGAGAGTGGCTAAAAATCACCTCTTTTTCCTTCTCTCGATCAGACACTTAGAAAAAAAACGGAAAAAAAAAAAAAAAAAATTTGGATTTTTTCTAAGTACAAAATCGAGAGTGGCTAAAAATCACCTCTTTTTCCTTCTCTCGATCAGACACTTAGAAAAAAAAATGAAAAAAAAAAAAAAAAAATTGGATTTTTTCTAAGTACAAAATCGAGAGAGGCTAAAAATCACCTCTTTTTCCTTCTCTCGATCAGACACTTAGAAAAAAAACGGAAAAAAAAAATAATAATTTGGATTTTTTGTAAGTACAAAATCGAGAGAGGCTAAAAATCACCTCTTTTTCCTTCTCTCGATCAGACACTTAGAAAAAAAACGGAAAAAAAAAAAAAGAAAATTTGGATTTTTTCTAAGTACAAAATCGAGAGTGGCTAAAAATCACCTCTTTTTCCTTCTCTCGATCAGACACTTAGAAAAAAAAATGAAAAAAAAAAAAAAAAAAATTGGATTTTTTCTAAGTACAAAATCAAGAGAGGCTAAAAATCACCTCTTTTTCCTTCTCTCGATCAGACACTTAGAAAAAAAACGGAAAAAAAAAAAAAACAAATTTGGATTTTTTCTAAGTACAAAATCGAGAGTGGCTAAAAATCACCTCTTTTTCCTTCTCTCGATCAGACACTTAGAAAAAAAAATGAAAAAAAATTTGGATTTTTTCTAAGTACAAAATCGAGAGAGGCTAAAAATCACCTCTTTTTCCTTCTCTCGATCAGACACTTAGAAAAAAAACGGAAAAAAAAAAAAAAAAATTTGGATTTTTTCTAAGTACAAAATCGAGAGAGGCTAAAAATCACCTCTTTTTCCTTCTCTCGATCAGACACTTAGAAAAAAAACGGAAAAAAAAAAAAATAATTTGGATTTTTTCTAAGTACAAAATCGAGAGAGGCTAAAAATCACCTCTTTTTCCTTCTCTCGATCAGACACTTAGAAAAAAAACGGAAAAAAAAAAAAAACAAATTTGGATTTTTTCTAAGTACAAAATCGAGAGTGGCTAAAAATCACCTCTTTTTCCTTCTCTCGATCAGACACTTAGAAAAAAAAATGAAAAAAAAAAAAAAAAAATTGGATTTTTTCTAAGTACAAAATCAAGAGAGGCTAAAAATCACCTCTTTTTCCTTCTCTCGATCAGACACTTAGAAAAAAAAATGAAAAAAAAAAAAAAAAAATTTGGATTTTTGCTAAGTACAAAATCGAGAGAGGCTAAAAATCACCTCTTTTTCCTTCTCTCGATCAGACACTTAGAAAAAAAAATGAAAAAAAAAAAAAAAATTGGATTTTTTCTAAGTACAAAATCAAGAGAGGCTAAAAATCACCTCTTTTTCCTTCTCTCGATCAGACACTTAGAAAAAAAAATGGAAAAAAAAAAAAAAAAAATTTGGATTTTTTCTAAGTACAAAATCGAGAGAGGCTAAAAATCACCTCTTTTTCCTTCTCTCGATCAGACACTTAGAAAAAAAACGGAAAAAAAAAAAAAATTTGGATTTTTTCTAAGTACAAAATCGAGAGTGGCTAAAAATCACCTCTTTTTCCTTCTCTCGATCAGACACTTAGAAAAAAAACGGGAAAAAAAAAAAAAAAATTGGATTTTTTCTAAGTACAAAATCGAGAGTGGCTAAAAATCACCTCTTTTTCCTTCTCTCGATCAGACACTTAGAAAAAAAATGAAAAAAAAAAAAAAAAATTGGATTTTTTCTAAGTACAAAATCGAGAGAGGCTAAAAATCACCTCTTTTTCCTTCTCTCGATCAGACACTTAGAAAAAAACGGAAAAAAAAAAAAAAAAAATTGGATTTTTTCTAAGTACAAAATCGAGAGAGGCTAAAAATCACCTCTTTTTCCTTCTCTCGATCAGACACTTAGAAAAAAAACGGAAAAAAAAAAAAAAAAATTTGGATTTTTTCTAAGTACAAAATCGAGAGTGGCTAAAAATCACCTCTTTTTCCTTCTCTCGATCAGACACTTAGAAAAAAAAATGAAAAAAAAAAAAAAAAATTGGATTTTTTCTAAGTACAAAATCGAGAGAGGCTAAAAATCACCTCTTTTTCCTTCTCTCGATCAGACACTTAGAAAAAAAACTGAAAAAAAAAAAAAAAATTTGGATTTTTTCTAAGTACAAAATCGAGAGTGGCTAAAAATCACCTCTTTTTCCTTCTCTCGATCAGACACTTACAAAAAAAACGGGTAAAAAAAAAAAAAAATTGGATTTTTTCTAAGTACAAAATCGAGAGTGGCTAAAAATCACCTCTTTTTCCTTCTCTCGATCAGACACTTAGAAAAAAAAATGAAAAAAAATTTGGATTTTTTCTAAGTACAAAATCGAGAGAGGCTAAAAATCACCTCTTTTTCCTTCTCTCGATCAGACACTTAGAAAAAAAACGGAAAAAAAAAAAAAAAAAATTGGATTTTTTCTAAGTACAAAATCGAGAGTGGCTAAAAATCACCTCTTTTTCCTTCTCTCGATCAGACACTTAGAAAAAAAAATGAAAAAAAAAAAAAAAAATTGGATTTTTTCTAAGTACAAAATCAAGAGAGGCTAAAAATCACCTCTTTTTCCTTCTCTCGATCAGACACTTAGAAAAAAAACGGAAAAAAAAAAAAAAAAAATTTGGATTTTTGCTAAGTACAAAATCGAGAGAGGCTAAAAATCACCTCTTTTTCCTTCTCTCGATCAGACACTTAGAAAAAAAACGGGAAAAAAAAAAAAAAAATTAGGATTTTTTCTAAGTACAAAATCGAGAATGGCTAAAAATCACCTCTTTTTCCTTCTCTCGATCAGACACTTAGAAAAAAAAATGAAAAAAAAAAAAAAAAAATTGGATTTTTTCTAAGTACAAAATCGAGAGTGGCTAAAAATCACCTTTTTTTCCTTCTCTCGATCAGACACTTAGAAAAAAAAATGAAAAAAAAAAAAAAAATTTGATTTTTTCTAAGTACAAAATCAAGAGAGGCTAAAAATCACCTCTTTTTCCTTCTCTCGATCAGACACTAAGAAAAAAAACGGAAAAAAAAAAAAAAAATTTGGATTTTTTCTAAGTACAAAATCGAGAGTGGCTAAAAATCACCTCTTTTTCCTTCTCTCGATCAGACACTTAGAAAAAAAACGGAAAAAAAAAAAAAAAAAATTGGATTTTTTCTAAGTACAAAATCGAGAGTGGCTAAAAATCACCTCTTTTTCCTTCTCTCGATCAGACACTTAGAAAAAAAATGAAAAAAAAAAAAAAAATTTGGATTTTTTCTAAGTACAAAATCGAGAGAGGCTAAAAATCACCTCTTTTTCCTTCTCTCGATCAGACACTTAGAAAAAAAACGGAAAAAAAAAAAAAAAAAATTCGGATTTTTTCTAAGTACAAAATCGAGAGTGGCTAAAAATCACCTCTTTTTCCTTCTCTCGATCAGACACTTAGAAAAAAAAAAGAAAAAAAAAAAAATTTGGATTTTTTTCTAAGTACAAAATCGAGAGAGGCTAAAAATCACCTCTTTTTCCTTCTCTCGATCAGACACTTAGAAAAAAAACTGAAAAAAAAAAAAAAAAATTTGGATTTTTTCTAAGTACAAAATCGAGAGAGGCTAAAAATCACCTCTTTTTCCTTCTCTCGATCAGACACTTAGAAAAAAAACTGAAAAAAAAAAAAAAATTTGGATTTTTTCTAAGTACAAAATCGAGAGTGGCTAAAAATCACCTCTTTTTCCTTCTCTCGATCAGACACTTAGAAAAAAAACGGAAAAAAAAAAAAAAAAAATTTGGATTTTTTCTAAGTACAAAATCGAGAGTGGCTAAAAATCACCTCTTTTTCCTTCTCTCGATCAGACACTTAGAAAAAAAATGAAAAAAAAAAAAAAAAATTGGATTTTTTCTAAGTACAAAATCGAGAGTGGCTAAAAATCACCTCTTTTTCCTTCTCTCGATCAGACACTTAGAAAAAAAAAAGAAAAAAAAAAAAAAAAAATTGGATTTTTTCTAAGTACAAAATCAAGAGAGGCTAAAAATCACCTCTTTTTCCTTCTCTCGATCAGACACTTAGAAAAAAAACGGAAAAAAAAAAAAAAAAAATTGGATTTTTTCTAAGTACAAAATCGAGAGAGGCTAAAAATCACCTCTTTTTCCTTCTCTCGATCAGACACTTAGAAAAAAAACGGAAAAAAAAAAAAAACAAATTTGGATTTTTTTCTAAGTACAAAATCGAGAGTGGCTAAAAATCACCTCTTTTTCCTTCTCTCGATCAGACACTTAGAAAAAAAAATGAAAAAAAAAAAAAAAAATTGGATTTTTTCTAAGTACAAAATCAAGAGAGGCTAAAAATCACCTCTTTTTCTTTCTCTCGATCAGACACTTAGAAAAAAAACGGAAAAAAAAAAAAAAAAAATTTGGATTTTTTCTAAGTACAAAATCGAGAGTGGCTAAAAATCACCTCTTTTTCCTTCTCTCGATCAGACACTTAGAAAAAAAAATGAAAAAAAATTTGGATTTTTTCTAAGTACAAAATCGAGAGAGGCTAAAAATCACCTCTTTTTCCTTCTCTCGATCAGACACTTAGAAAAAAAACGGAAAAAAAAAAAAAAAAAATTTGGATTTTTTCTAAGTACAAAATCGAGAGTGGCTAAAAATCACCTCTTTTTCCTTCTCTCGATCAGACACTTAGAGAAAAAAAATGAAAAAAAAAAAAAAAATTTGGATTTTTTCTAAGTACAAAATCGAGAGAGGCTAAAAATCACCTCTTTTTCCTTCTCTCGATCAGACACTTAGAAAAAAAACTGAAAAAAAAAAAAAAAAAATTTGGATTTTTTCTAAGTACAAAATCGAGAGAGGCTAAAAATCACCTCTTTTTCCTTCTCTCGATCAGACACTTAGAAAAAAAACTGAAAAAAAAAAAAAAAAATTTGGATTTTTTCTAAGTACAAAATCGAGAGTGGCTAAAAATCACCTCTTTTTCCTTCTCTCGATCAGACACTTAGAAAAAAAACGGGAAAAAAAAAAAAAAAAATTGGATTTTTTCTAAGTACAAAATCGAGAGAGGCTAAAAATCACCTCTTTTTCCTTCTCTCGATCAGACACTTAGAAAAAAAACGGAGAAAAAAAAAAAAAAATTGGATTTTTTCTAAGTACAAAATCGAGAGTGGCTAAAAATCACCTCTTTTTCCTTCTCTCGATCAGACACTTAGAAAAAAAAAAGAAAAAAAAAAAAAAATTGGATTTTTTCTAAGTACAAAATCAAGAGAGCCTAAAAATCACCTCTTTTTCCTTCTCTCGATCAGACACTTAGAAAAAAAACGGGGAAAAAAAAAAAAAAAATTTGGATTTTTTCTTAGTACAAAATCGAGAGTGGCTAAAAATCACCTCTTTTTCCTTCTCTCGATCAGACACTTAGAAAAAAAACGGAAAAAAAAAAAAAAAAAATTTGGATTTTTTCTAAGTACAAAATCGAGAGTGGCTAAAAATCACCTCTTTTTCCTTATCTCGATCAGACACTTAGAAAAAAAAATGAAAAAAAAAAAAAAAAAATTGGATTTTTTCTAAGTACAAAATCGAGAGAGGCTAAAAATCACCTCTTTTTCCTTCTCTCGATCAGACACTTAGAAAAAAAACGGAAAAAAAAAAAAAAAAATTTGGATTTTTTGTAAGTACAAAATCGAGAGAGGCTAAAAATCACCTCTTTTTCCTTCTCTCGATCAGACACTTAGAAAAAAAACGGAAAAAAAAAAAAAGAAAATTTGGATTTTTTCTAAGTACAAAATCGAGAGTGGCTAAAAATCACCTCTTTTTCCTTCTCTCGATCAGACACTTAGAAAAAAAAATGAAAAAAAAAAAAATAAAAATTGGATTTTTTCTAAGTACAAAATCAAGAGAGGCTAAAAATCACCTCTTTTTCCTTCTCTCGATCAGACACTTAGAAAAAAAACGGAAAAAAAAAAAAAACAAATTTGGATTTTTTCTAAGTACAAAATCGAGAGTGGCTAAAAATCACCTCTTTTTCCTTCTCTCGATCAGACACTTAGAAAAAAAAATGAAAAAAAATTTGGATTTTTTCTAAGTACAAAATCGAGAGAGGCTAAAAATCACCTCTTTTGCCTTCTCTCGATCAGACACTTAGAAAAAAAACGGAAAAAAAAAAAAAAAAATTTGGATTTTTTCTAAGTACAAAATCGAGAGAGGCTAAAAATCACCTCTTTTTCCTTCTCTCGATCAGACACTTAGAAAAAAAACGGAAAAAAAAAAAAATAATTTGGATTTTTTCTAAGTACAAAATCGAGAGAGGCTAAAAATCACCTCTTTTTCCTTCTCTCGATCAGACACTTAGAAAAAAAACGGAAAAAAAAAAAAAAACAAATTTGGATTTTTTCTAAGTACAAAATCGAGAGTGGCTAAAAATCACCTCTTTTTCCTTCTCTCGATCAGACACTTAGAAAAAAAAATGAAAAAAAAAAAAAAAAAATTGGATTTTTTCTAAGTACAAAATCAAGAGAGGCTAAAAATCACCTCTTTTTCCTTCTCTCGATCAGACACTTAGAAAAAAAAATGAAAAAAAAAAAAAAAAAATTTGGATTTTTTCTAAGTACAAAATCGAGAGAGGCTAAAAATCACCTCTTTTTCCTTCTCTCGATCAGACACTTAGAAAAAAAAATGAAAAAAAAAAAAAAAAATTGGATTTTTTCTAAGTACAAAATCAAGAGAGGCTAAAAATCACCTCTTTTTCCTTCTCTCGATCAGACACTTAGAAAAAAAACGGAAAAAAAAAAAAAAAAAATTTGGATTTTTTCTAAGTACAAAATCGAGAGAGGCTAAAAATCACCTCTTTTTCCTTCTCTCGATCAGACACTTAGAAAAAAAACGGAAAAAAAAAAAAAAATTTGGATTTTTTCTAAGTACAAAATCGAGAGTGGCTAAAAATCACCTCTTTTTCCTTCTCTCGATCAGACACTTAGAAAAAAAACGGGAAAAAAAAAAAAAAAATTGGATTTTTTCTAAGTACAAAATCGAGAGTGGCTAAAAATCACCTCTTTTTCCTTCTCTCGATCAGACACTTAGAAAAAAAATGAAAAAAAAAAAAATAAAATTGGATTTTTTCTAAGTACAAAATCGAGAGAGGCTAAAAATCACCTCTTTTTCCTTCTCTCGATCAGACACTTAGAAAAAAACGGAAAAAAAAAAAAAAAAATTGGATTTTTTCTAAGTACAAAATCGAGAGAGGTTAAAAATCACCTCTTTTTCCTTCTCTCGATCAGACACTTAGAAAAAAAACGGAAAAAAAAAAAAAAAAAATTTGGATTTTTTCTAAGTACAAAATCGAGAGTGGCTAAAAATCACCTCTTTTTCCTTCTCTCGATCAGACACTTAGAAAAAAAAATGAAAAAAAAAAAAAAAAATTGGATTTTTTCTAAGTACAAAATCGAGAGAGGCTAAAAATCACCTCTTTTTCCTTCTCTCGATCAGACACTTAGAAAAAAAACTGAAAAAAAAAAAAAAAATTTGGATTTTTTCTAAGTACAAAATCGAGAGAGGCTAAAAATCACCTCTTTTTCCTTCTCTCGATCAGACACTTAGAAAAAAAACTGAAAAAAAAAAAAAAAAATTTGGATTTTTTCTAAGTACAAAATCGAGAGTGGCTAAAAATCACCTCTTTTTCCTTCTCTCGATCAGACACTTACAAAAAAAAACGGGAAAAAAAAAAAAAAAATTGGATTTTTTCTAAGTACAAAATCGAGAGTGGCTAAAAATCACCTCTTTTTCCTTCTCTCGATCAGACACTTAGAAAAAAAAATGAAAAAAAATTTGGATTTTTTCTAAGTACAAAATCGAGAGAGGCTAAAAATCACCTCTTTTTCCTTCTCTCGATCAGACACTTAGAAAAAAAACGGAAAAAAAAAAAAAAAAATTTGGATTTTTTCTAAGTACAAAATCGAGAGTGGCTAAAAATCACCTCTTTTTCCTTCTCTCGATCAGACACTTAGAAAAAAAAAAGAAAAAAAAAAAAAATTGGATTTTTTCTAAGTACAAAATCAAGAGAGGCTAAAAATCACCTCTTTTTCCTTCTCTCGATCAGACACTTAGAAAAAAAACGGAAAAAAAAAAAAAAAAAATTTGGATTTTTTCTAAGTACAAAATCGAGAGTGGCTAAAAATCACCTCTTTTTCCTTCTCTCGATCAGACACTTAGAAAAAAAAATGAAAAAAAATTTGGATTTTTTCTAAGTACAAAATCGAGAGAGGCTAAAAATCACCTCTTTTTCGTTCTCTCGATCAGACACTTAGAAAAAAAACGGAGAAAAAAAAAAAAAAATTGGATTTTTTCTAAGTACAAAATCGAGAGTGGCTAAAAATCACCTCTTTTTCCTTCTCTCGATCAGACACTTAGAAAAAAAAAAGAAAAAAAAAAAAAAAAATTGGATTTTTTCTAAGTACAAAATCAAGAGAGCCTAAAAATCACCTCTTTTTCCTTCTCTCGATCAGACACTTAGAAAAAAAACGGAAAAAAAAAAAAAAAAAATTGGATTTTTTCTAAGTACAAAATCGAGAGTGGCTAAAAATCACCTCTTTTTCCTTCTCTCGATCAGACACTTAGAAAAAAACGGAAAAAAAAAAAAAAAAAATTTGGATTTTTTCTAAGTACAAAATCGAGAGTGGCTAAAAATCACCTCTTTTTCCTTCTCTCGATCAGACACTTAGAAAAAAAAAAGAAAAAAAAAAAAAAAAAATTGGATTTTTTCTAAGTACAAAATCAAGAGAGCCTAAAAATCACCTCTTTTTCCTTCTCTCGATCAGACACTTAGAAAAAAAACGGAAAAAAAAAAAAAAAAATTTGGATTTTTTCTAAGTACAAAATCGAGAGTGGCTAAAAATCACCTCTTTTTCCTTCTCTCGATCAGACACTTAGAAAAAAAACGGAAAAAAAAAAAAAAAATTTGGATTTTTTCTAAGTACAAAATCGAGAGTGGCTAAAAATCACCTCTTTTTCCTTCTCTCGATCAGACACTTAGAAAAAAAAATGAAAAAAAAAAAAAAAAAATTTGATTTTTTCTAAGTACAAAATCGAGAGAGGCTAAAAATCACCTCTTTTTCCTTCTCTCGATCAGACACTTAGAAAAAAAACGGAAAAAAAAAAAAAAAAAATTGGATTTTTTCTAAGTACAAAATCGAGAGAGGCTAAAAATCACCTCTTTTTCCTTCTCTCGATCAGACACTTAGAAAAAAAACTGAAAAAAAAAAAAAAAAATTTGGATTTTTTCTAAGTACAAAATCGAGAGAGGCTAAAAATCACCTTTTTTTCCTTCTCTCGATCAGACACTTAGAAAAAAAACTGAAAAAAAAAAAAAAAAATTTGGATTTTTTCTAAGTACAAAATCGAGAGTGGCTAAAAATCACCTCTTTTTCCTTCTCTCGATCAGACACTTAGAAAAAAAACGGAAAAAAAAAAAAAAAAATTTGGATTTTTTCTAAGTACAAAATCGAGAGTGGCTAAAAATCACCTCTTTTTCCTTCTCTCGATCAGACACTTAGAAAAAAAAATGAAAAAAAATTTGGATTTTTTCTAAGTACAAAATCGAGAGAGGCTAAAAATCACCTCTTTTTCCTTCTCTCGATCAGACACTTAGAAAAAAAACGGAAAAAAAAAAAAAAATTGGATTTTTTCTAAGTACAAAATCGAGAGTGGCTAAAAATCACCTCTTTTTCCTTCTCTCGATCAGACACTTAGAAAAAAAAAAGAAAAAAAAATAAATAAATTGGATTTTTTCTAAGTACAAAATCAAGAGAGGCTAAAAATCACCTCTTTTTCCTTCTCTCGATCAGACACTTAGAAAAAAAAACGGAAAAAAAAAAAAAAAAATTTGGATTTTTTCTAAGTACAAAATCGAGAGTGGCTAAAAATCACCTCTTTTTCCTTCTCTCGATCAGACACTTAGAAAAAAAAATGAAAAAAAATTTGGATTTTTTCTAAGTACAAAATCGAGAGAGGCTAAAAATCACCTCTTTTTCCTTCTCTCGATCAGACACTTAGAAAAAAAACGGAGAAAAAAAAAAAAAAATTGGATTTTTTCTAAGTACAAAATCGAGAGTGGCTAAAAATCACCTCTTTTTCCTTCTCTCGATCAGACACTTAGAAAAAAAAAAGAAAAAAAAAAAAAAAATTGGATTTTTTCTAAGTACAAAATCAAGAGAGCCTAAAAATCACCTCTTTTTCCTTCTCTCGATCAGACACTTAGAAAAAAAACGGAAAAAAAAAAAAAAAAATTTGGATTTTTTCTAAGTACAAAATCGAGAGTGGCTAAAAATCACCTCTTTTTCCTTCTCTCGATCAGACACTTAGAAAAAAAACGGAAAAAAAAAAAAAAAAAATTTGGATTTTTTCTAAGTACAAAATCGAGAGTGGCTAAAAATCACCTCTTTTTCCTTCTCTCGATCAGACACTTAGAAAAAAAAATGAAAAAAAATTTGGATTTTTTCTAAGTACAAAATCGAGAGAGGCTAAAAATCACCTCTTTTTCCTTCTCTCGATCAGACACTTAGAAAAAAAACGGAGAAAAAAAAAAAAAAATTGGATTTTTTCTAAGTACAAAATCGAGAGTGGCTAAAAATCACCTCTTTTTCCTTCTCTCGATCAGACACTTAGAAAAAAAAAAAGAAAAAAAAAAAAAAAATTGGATTTTTTCTAAGTACAAAATCAAGAGAGCCTAAAAATCACCTCTTTTTCCTTCTCTCGATCAGACACTTAGAAAAAAAACGGAAAAAAAAAAAAAAAAAATTGGATTTTTTCTAAGTACAAAATCGAGAGTTGGTAAAAATCACCTCTTTTTCCTTCTCTCGATCAGACACTTAGAAAAAAAACGGAAAAAAAAAAAAAAAAAATTTGGATTTTTTCTAAGTACAAAATCGAGAGTGGCTAAAAATCACCTCTTTTTCCTTCTCTCGATCAGACACTTAGAAAAAAAAAAGAAAAAAAAAAAAAAAATTTGATTTTTTCTAAGTACAAAATCAAGAGAGCCTAAAAATCACCTCTTTTTCCTTCTCTCGATCAGACACTTAGAAAAAAAACGGAAAAAAAAAAAAAAAAATTTGGATTTTTTCTAAGTACAAAATCGAGAGTGGCTAAAAATCACCTCTTTTTCCTTCTCTCGATCAGACACTTAGAAAAAAAACGGAAAAAAAAAAAAAAAAAAATTTGGATTTTTTCTAAGTACAAAATCGAGAGTGGCTAAAAATCACCTCTTTTTCCTTCTCTCGATCAGACACTTAGAAAAAAAAATGAAAAAGAAAAAAAAAAAAATTGGATTTTTTCTAAGTACAAAATCGAGAGAGGCTAAAAATCACCTCTTTTTCCTTCTCTCGATCAGACACTTAGAAAAAAAACGGAAAAAAAAAAAAAAAAAATTGGATTTTTTCTAAGTACAAAATCGAGAGAGGCTAAAAATCACCTCTTTTTCCTTCTCTCGATCAGACACTTAGAAAAAAAACAGAAAAAAAAAAAATAAAATTTGGATTTTTTCTAAGTACAAAATCGAGAGAGGCTAAAAATCACCTCTTTTTCCTTCTCTCGATCAGACACTTAGAAAAAAAACTGGAAAAAAAAAAAAAAAATTGGATTTTTTCTAAGTACAAAATCGAGAGTGGCTAAAAATCACCTCTTTTTCCTTCTCTCGATCAGACACTTAGAAAAAAAACGGAAAAAAAAAAAAAAAAAATTTGGATTTTTTCTAAGTACAAAATCGAGAGTGGCTAAAAATCACCTCTTTTTCCTTCTCTCGATCAGACACTTAGAAAAAAAAATGAAAAAAAATTTGGATTTTTTCTAAGTACAAAATCGAGAGAGGCTAAAAATCACCTCTTTTTCCTTCTCTCGATCAGACACTTAGAAAAAAAACGGAAAAAAAAAAAAAAAAAATTTGGATTTTTTCTAAGTACAAAATCGAGAGTGGCTAAAAATCACCTCTTTTTCCTTCTCTCGATCAGACACTTAGAAAAAAAAAAGAAAAAAAAATAAATAAATTGGATTTTTTCTAAGTACAAAATCAAGAGAGGCTAAAAATCACCTCTTTTTCCTTCTCTCGATCAGACACTTAGAAAAAAAACGGAAAAAAAAAAAAAAAATTTGGATTTTTTCTAAGTACAAAATCGAGAGTGGCTAAAAATCACCTCTTTTTCCTTCTCTCGATCAGACACTTAGAAAAAAAATGAAAAAAAATTTGGATTTTTTCTAAGTACAAAATCGAGAGAGGCTAAAAATCACCTCTTTTTCCTTCTCTCGATCAGACACTTAGAAAAAAAACGGAGAAAAAAAAAAAATAATTGGATTTTTTCTAAGTACAAAATCGAGAGTGGCTAAAAATCACCTCTTTTTCCTTCTCTCGATCAGACACTTAGAAAAAAAAAAGAAAAAAAAAAAAAATTGGATTTTTTCTAAGTACAAAATCAAGAGAGCCTAAAAATCACCTCTTTTTCCTTCTCTCGATCAGACACTTAGAAAAAAAACGGAAAAAAAAAAAAAAAAAATTGGGATTTTTTCTAAGTACAAAATCGAGAGTGGCTAAAAATCACCTCTTTTTCCTTCTCTCGATCAGACACTTAGAAAAAAAAATGAAAAAAAATTTGGATTTTTTCTAAGTACAAAATCGAGAGAGGCTAAAAATCACCTCTTTTTCCTTCTCTCGATCAGACACTTAGAAAAAAAACGGAAAAAAAAAAAAAAAAAATTTGGATTTTTTCTAAGTACAAAATCGAGAGTGGCTAAAAATCACCTCTTTTTCCTTCTCTCGATCAGACACTTAGAAAAAAAAAAGAAAAAAAATAAATAAATTGGATTTTTTCTAAGTACAAAATCAAGAGAGGCTAAAAATCACCTCTTTTTCCTTCTCTCGATCAGACACTTAGAAAAAAAACGGAAAAAAAAAATAAAAATTTGGATTTTTTCTAAGTACAAAATCGAGAGTGGCTAAAAATCACCTCTTTTTCCTTCTCTCGATCAGACACTTAGAAAAAAAAAAGAAAAAAAAAAAAAATTGGATTTTTTCTAAGTACAAAATCAAGAGAGCCTAAAAATCACCTCTTTTTCCTTCTCTCGATCAGACACTTAGAAAAAAAACGGAAAAAAAAAAAAAAAAAATTTGGATTTTTTCTAAGTACAAAATCGAGAGTGGCTAAAAATCACCTCTTTTTCCTTCTCTCGATCAGACACTTAGAAAAAAAAAAGAAAAAAAAATAAATAAATTGGATTTTTTCTAAGTACAAAATCAAGAGAGGCTAAAAATCACCTCTTTTTCCTTCTCTCGATCAGACACTTAGAAAAAAAACGGAAAAAAAAAAAAAAATTTGGATTTTTTCTAAGTACAAAATCGAGAGTGGCTAAAAATCACCTCTTTTTCCTTCTCTCGATCAGACACTTAGAAAAAAAAATGAAAAAAAATTTGGATTTTTTCTAAGTAAAAAATCGAGAGAGGCTAAAAATCACCTCTTTTTCCTTCTCTCGATCAGACACTTAGAAAAAAAACGGAGAAAAAAAAAAAAAAAATTGGATTTTTTCTAAGTACAAAATCGAGAGTGGCTAAAAATCACCTCTTTTTCCTTCTCTCGATCAGACACTTAGAAAAAAAAAAGAAAAAAAAAAAAAAATTGGATTTTTTCTAAGTACAAAATCAAGAGAGCCTAAAAATCACCTCTTTTTCCTTCTCTCGATCAGACACTTAGAAAAAAAACGGAAAAAAAAAAAAAAAAATTTGGATTTTTTCTAAGTACAAAATCGAGAGTGGCTAAAAATCACCTCTTTTTCCTTCTCTCGATCAGACACTTAGAAAAAAAACGGAAAAAAAAAAAAAAAAAATTTGGATTTTTTCTAAGTACAAAATCGAGAGTGGCTAAAAATCACCTCTTTTTCCTTCTCTCGATCAGACACTTAGAAAAAAAAAAGAAAAAAAAAAAAAAAAATTGGATTTTTTCTAAGTACAAAATCAAGAGAGCCTAAAAATCACCTCTTTTTCCTTCTCTCGATCAGACACTTAGAAAAAAAACGGAAAAAAAAAAAAAAAAAATTTGGATTTTTTTCTAAGTACAAAATCGAGAGTGGCTAAAAATCACCTCTTTTTCCTTCTCTCGATCAGACACTTAGAAAAAAAACGGAAAAAAAAAAATATAAAAATTTGGATTTTTTCTAAGTACAAAATCGAGAGTGGCTAAAAATCACCTCTTTTTCCTTCTCTCGATCAGACACTTAGAAAAAAAAATGAAAAAAAAAAAAAAAAAAATTGGATTTTTTCTAAGTACAAAATCGAGAGAGGCTAAAAATCACCTCTTTTTCCTTCTCTCGATCAGACACTTAGAAAAAAAACGGTAAAAAAAAAAAAAAAAATTGGATTTTTTCTAAGTACAAAATCGAGAGAGGCTAAAAATCACCTCTTTTTCCTTCTCTCGATCAGACACTTAGAAAAAAAACGGAAAAAAAAAAAAAGAAAATTTGGATTTTTTCTAAGTACAAAATCGAGAGTGGCTAAAAATCACCTCTTTTTCCTTCTCTCGATCAGGCACTTAGAAAAAAAAATGAAAAAAAAAAAAAAAAAATTGGATTTTTTCTAAGTACAAAATCAAGAGAGGCTAAAAATCACCTCTTTTTCCTTCTCTCGATCAGACACTTAAAAAAAAACGGAAAAAAAAAAAAAAAAAATTTGGATTTTTTCTAAGTACAAAATCGAGAGTGGCTAAAAATCACCTCTTTTTCCTTCTCTCGATCAGACACTTAGAAAAAAAAATGAAAAAAAATTTGGATTTTTTCTAAGTACAAAATCGAGAGAGGCTAAAAATCACCTCTTTTTCCTTCTCTCGATCAGACACTTAGAAAAAAAAACGAAAAAAAAAAAAAAAAAATTGGATTTTTTCTAAGTACAAAATCGAGAGAGGCTAAAAATCACCTCTTTTTCCTTCTCTCGATCAGACACTTAGAAAAAAAACGGAAAAAAAAAAAAAACAAATTTGGATTTTTTCTAAGTACAAAATCGAGAGTGGCTAAAAATCACCTCTTTTTCCTTCTCTCGATCAGACACTTAGAAAAAAAAATGAAAAAAAAAAAAAAAAAATTGGATTTTTTCTAAGTACAAAATCAAGAGAGGCTAAAAATCCCCTCTTTTTCCTTCTCTCGATCAGACACTTAGAAAAAAAAATGAAAAAAAAAAAAAAAAAATTGGATTTTTGCTAAGTACAAAATCGAGAGAGGCTAAAAATCACCTCTTTTTCCTTCTCTCGATCAGACACTTAGAAAAAAAACGGAAAAAAAAAAAAAAAAAATTAGGATTTTTTCTAAGTACAAAATCGAGAGTGGCTAAAAATCACCTCTTTTTCCTTCTCTCGATCAGACACTTAGAAAAAAAAATGAAAAAAAAAAAAAAAAAATTGGATTTTTTCTAAGTACAAAATCGAGAGTGGCTAAAAATCACCTTTTTTTCCTTCTCTCGATCAGACACTTAGAAAAAAAAAAGAAAAAAAAAAAAAAAAAATTGGATTTTTTCTAAGTACAAAATCAAGAGAGGCTAAAAATCACCTCTTTTTCCTTCTCTCGATCAGACACTTAGAAAAAAAACGGAAAAAAAAAAAAAAAAATTTGGATTTTTTCTAAGTACAAAATCGAGAGAGGCTAAAAATCACCTCTTTTTCCTTCTCTCGATCAGACACTTAGAAAAAAAAACGGAAAAAAAAAAAAAAATTTGGATTTTTTCTAAGTACAAAATCGAGAGTGGCTAAAAATCACCTCTTTTTCCTTCTCTCGATCAGACACTTAGAAAAAAAAACGGGAAAAAAAAAAAAAAAAATTGGATTTTTTCTAAGTACAAAATCGAGAGTGGCTAAAAATCACCTCTTTTTCCTTCTCTCGATCAGACACTTAGAAAAAAAATGAAAAAAAAAAAAAAAAATTGGATTTTTTCTAAGTACAAAATCGAGAGAGGCTAAAAATCACCTCTTTTTCCTTCTCTCGATCAGACACTTAGAAAAAAAACGGAAAAAAAAAAAAAAAAATTGGATTTTTTCTAAGTACAAAATCGAGAGAGGCTAAAAATCACCTCTTTTTCCTTCTCTCGATCAGACACTTAGAAAAAAAACGGAAAAAAAAAATTTGGATTTTTTCTAAGTACAAAATCGAGAGTGGCTAAAAATCACCTCTTTTTCCTTCTCTTGATCAGACACTTAGAAAAAAAATGAAAAAAAAAAAAAAAAATTGGATTTTTTCTAAGTACAAAATCGAGAGAGGCTAAAAATCACCTCTTTTTCCTTCTCTCGATCAGACACTTAGAAAAAAAACTGAAAAAAAAAAAAATAAATTTGGATTTTTTCTAAGTACAAAATCGAGAGAGGCTAAAAATCACCTCTTTTTCCTTCTCTCGATCAGACACTTAGAAAAAAAACTGAAAAAAAAAAAAAAAAATTTGGATTTTTTCTAAGTACAAAATCGAGAGTGGCTAAAAATCACCTCTTTTTCCTTCTCTCGATCAGACACTTAGAAAAAAAACGGAAAAAAAAAAAAAAAAAAATTTGGATTTTTTCTAAGTACAAAATCGAGAGTGGCTAAAAATCACCTCTTTTTCCTTCTCTCGATCAGACACTTAGAAAAAAAACGGAAAAAAAAAATTAAAAAAATTGGATTTTTTCTAAGTACAAAATCGAGAGTGGCTAAAAATCACCTCTTTTTCCTTCTCTCGATCAGACACTTAGAAAAAAAATGAAAAAAAAAAAAAAAAAATTGGATTTTTTCTAAGTACAAAATCGAGAGAGGCTAAAAATCACCTCTTTTTCCTTCTCTCGATCAGACACTTAGAAAAAAAAATGAAAAAAAATTTGGATTTTTTCTAAGTACAAAATCGAGAGAGGCTAAAAATCACCTCTTTTTCCTTCTCTCGATCAGACACTTAGAAAAAAAACGGAGAAAAAAAAAAAAAAATTTGATTTTTTCTAAGTACAAAATCGAGAGTGGCTAAAAATCACCTCTTTTTCCTTCTCTCGATCAGACACTTAGAAAAAAAAAAGAAAAAAAAAAAAAATTGGATTTTTTCTAAGTACAAAATCAAGAGAGCCTAAAAATCACCTCTTTTTCCTTCTCTCGATCAGACACTTAGAAAAAAACGGAAAAAAAAAAAAAAAAAATTTGGATTTTTTCTAAGTACAAAATCGAGAGAGGCTAAAAATCACCTCTTTTTCCTTCTCTCGATCAGACACTTAGAAAAAAAACGGGAAAAAAAAATAAAAATTTGGATTTTTTCTAAGTACAAAATCGAGAGAGGCTAAAAATCACCTCTTTTTCCTTCTCTCGATCAGACACTTAGAAAAAAAACGGAAAAAAAAAAAAAAAAAAATTTGGATTTTTTCTAAGTACAAAATCGAGAGTGGCTAAAAATCACCTCTTTTTCCTTCTCTCGATCAGACACTTAGAAAAAAAAATGAAAAAAAAAAAAAAAAAATTGGATTTTTTCTAAGTACAAAATCAAGAGAGGCTAAAAATCACCTCTTTTTCCTTCTCTCGATCAGACACTTAGAAAAAAAACGGAAAAAAAAAAAAAACAAATTTGGATTTTTTCTAAGTACAAAATCGAGAGTGGCTAAAAATCACCTCTTTTTCCTTCTCTCGATCAGACACTTAGAAAAAAAAATGAAAAAAAATTTGGATTTTTTCTAAGTACAAAATCGAGAGAGGCTAAAAATCACCTCTTTTTCCTTCTCTCGATCAGACACTTAGAAAAAAAACGAAAAAAAAAAAAAAAAAATTTGGATTTTTTCTAAGTACAAAATCGAGAGAGGCTAAAAATCACCTCTTTTTCCTTCTCTCGATCAGACACTTAGAAAAAAAACGGAAAAAAAAAAAAAAACAAATTTGGATTTTTTCTAAGTACAAAATCGAGAGTGGCTAAAAATCACCTCTTTTTCCTTCTCTCGATCAGACACTTAGAAAAAAAAATGAAAAAAAAAAAAAAAATTGGATTTTTTCTAAGTACAAAATCAAGAGAGGCTAAAAATCACCTCTTTTTCCTTCTCTCGATCAGACACTTAGAAAAAAAACGGAAAAAAAAAAAAAAAAAATTTGGATTTTTGCTAAGTACAAAATCGAGAGAGGCTAAAAATCACCTCTTTTTCCTTCTCTCGATCAGACACTTAGAAAAAAAACGGGAAAAAAAAAAAAAAATTAGGATTTTTTCTAAGTACAAAATCGAGAATGGCTAAAAATCACCTCTTTTTCCTTCTCTCGATCAGACACTTAGAAAAAAAAATGAAAAAAAAAAAAAAAAATTGGATTTTTTCTAAGTACAAAATCGAGAGTGGCTAAAAATCACCTTTTTTTCCTTCTCTCGATCAGACACTTAGAAAAAAAATGAAAAAAAAAAAAAAAATTTGATTTTTTCTAAGTACAAAATCAAGAGAGGCTAAAAATCACCTCTTTTTCCTTCTCTCGATCAGACACTTAGAAAAAAAACGGGAAAAAAAAAAAAAAAATTGGATTTTTTCTAAGTACAAAATCGAGAGTGGCTAAAAATCACCTCTTTTTCCTTCTCTCGATCAGACACTTAGAAAAAAAAACGGAAAAAAAAAAAAAAAATTGGATTTTTTCTAAGTACAAAATCGAGAGTGGCTAAAAATCACCTCTTTTTCCTTCTCTCGATCAGACACTTAGAAAAAAAATGAAAAAAAAAAAAAAAAAATTGGATTTTTTCTAAGTACAAAATCGAGAGAGGCTAAAAATCACCTCTTTTTCCTTCTCTCGATCAGACACTTAGAAAAAAAACGGGAAAAAAAAAAAAAAAATTCGGATTTTTTCTAAGTACAAAATCGAGAGTGGCTAAAAATCACCTCTTTTTCCTTCTCTCGATCAGACACTTAGAAAAAAAAATGAAAAAAAAAAAAAATTTGGATTTTTTTCTAAGTACAAAATCGAGAGAGGCTAAAAATCACCTCTTTTTCCTTCTCTCGATCAGACACTTAGAAAAAAAACTGAAAAAAAAAAAAAAAAATTTGGATTTTTTCTAAGTACAAAATCGAGAGTGGCTAAAAATCACCTCTTTTTCCTTCTCTCGATCAGACACTTAGAAAAAAAATGAAAAAAAAAAAAAAAAATTGGATTTTTTCTAAGTACAAAATCGAGAGTGGCTAAAAATCACCTCTTTTTCCTTCTCTCGATCAGACACTTAGAAAAAAAAAAGAAAAAAAAAAAAAAAAATTGGATTTTTTCTAAGTACAAAATCAAGAGAGGCTAAAAATCACCTCTTTTTCCTTCTCTCGATCAGACACTTAGAAAAAAAACGGAAAAAAAAAAAAAAAAAAATTGGATTTTTTCTAAGTACAAAATCGAGAGAGGCTAAAAATCACCTCTTTTTCCTTCTCTCGATCAGACACTTAGAAAAAAAACGGAAAAAAAAAAAAAACAAATTGGATTTTTTCTAAGTACAAAATCAAGAGAGGCTAAAAATCACCTCTTTTTCCTTCTCTCGATCAGACACTTAGAAAAAAAACGGAAAAAAAAAAAAAAAAAATTAGGATTTTTTCTAAGTACAAAATCGAGAGTGGCTAAAAATCACCTCTTTTTCCTTCTCTCGATCAGACACTTAGAAAAAAAAATGAAAAAAAAAAAAAAAATTGGATTTTTTCTAAGTACAAAATCGAGAGTGGCTAAAAATCACCTTTTTTTTCCTTCTCTCGATCAGACACTTAGAAAAAAAAATGAAAAAAAAAAAAAAAATTGGATTTTTTCTAAGTACAAAATCAAGAGAGCCTAAAAATCACCTCTTTTTCCTTCTCTCGATCAGACACTTAGAAAAAAAACGGAAAAAAAAAAAATAAAAATTTGGATTTTTTCTAAGTACAAAATCGAGAGAGGCTAAAAATCACCTCTTTTTCCTTCTCTCGATCAGACACTTAGAAAAAAAACGGGAAAAAAAAAAAAAATTTGGATTTTTTCTAAGTACAAAATCGAGAGAGGCTAAAAATCACCTCTTTTTCCTTCTCTCGATCAGACACTAAGAAAAAAAACGGAAAAAAAAAAAAAAAAAATTTGGATTTTTTCTAAGTACAAAATCGAGAGTGGCTAAAAATCACCTCTTTTTCCTTCTCTCGATCAGACACTTAGAAAAAAAAATGAAAAAAAAAAAAAAAAATTGGATTTTTTCTAAGTACAAAATCAAGAGAGGCTAAAAATCACCTCTTTTTCCTTCTCTCGATCAGACACTTAGAAAAAAAACGGAAAAAAAAAAAAAAACAAATTTGGATTTTTTCTAAGTACAAAATCGAGAGTGGCTAAAAATCACCTCTTTTTCCTTCTCTCGATCAGACACTTAGAAAAAAAAATGAAAAAAAATTTGGATTTTTTCTAAGTACAAAATCGAGAGAGGCTAAAAATCACCTCTTTTTCCTTCTCTCGATCAGACACTTAGAAAAAAAACGAAAAAAAAAAAAAAAAAATTTGGATTTTAATCGAGAGAGGCTAAAAATCACCTCTTTTTCCTTCTCTCGATCAGACACTTAGAAAAAAAAATGAAAAAAAAAAAAAAATTTGATTTTTTCTAAGTACAAAATCAAGAGAGGCTAAAAATCACCTCTTTTTCCTTCTCTCGATCAGACACTTAGAAAAAAAACGGAAAAAAAAAAAAAAAAATTGGATTTTTTCTAAGTACAAAATCGAGAGTGGCTAAAAATCACCTCTTTTTCCTTCTCTCGATCAGACACTTAGAAAAAAAATGGAAAAAAAAAAAAAAATTGGATTTTTTCTAAGTACAAAATCGAGAGAGGCTAAAAATCACCTCTTTTTCCTTCTCTCGATCAGACACTTAGAAAAAAAACGGGGAAAAAAAAAAAAAAATTCGGATTTTTTCTAAGTACAAAATCGAGAGTGGCTAAAAATCACCTCTTTTTCCTTCTCTCGATCAGACACTTAGAAAAAAAAATGAAAAAAAAAAAAAATTTGGATTTTTTTCTAAGTACAAAATCGAGAGAGGCTAAAAATCACCTCTTTTTCCTTCTCTCGATCAGACACTTAGAAAAAAAACTGAAAAAAAAAAAAAAAAAAATTGGATTTTTTCTAAGTACAAAATCGAGAGAGGCTAAAAATCACCTCTTTTTCCTTCTCTCGATCAGACACTTAGAAAAAAAACTGAAAAAAAAAAAAAAAAATTTGGATTTTTTCTAAGTACAAAATCGAGAGTGGCTAAAAATCACCTCTTTTTCCTTCTCTCGATCAGACACTTAGAAAAAAAATGAAAAAAAAAAAAAAAATTGGATTTTTTCTAAGTACAAAATCGAGAGTGGCTAAAAATCACCTCTTTTTCCTTCTCTCGATCAGACACTTAGAAAAAAAAAAAAAAAAAAAAAAAAAAAATTTGATTTTTTCTAAGTACAAAATCAAGAGAGGCTAAAAATCACCTCTTTTTCCTTCTCTCGATCAGACACTTAGAAAAAAAACGGAAAAAAAAAAAAAAAAATTGGATTTTTTCTAAGTACAAAATCGAGAGAGGCTAAAAATCACCTCTTTTTCCTTCTCTCGATCAGACACTTAGAAAAAAAACGGAAAAAAACAAAAAACAAATTTGGATTTTTTTCTAAGTACAAAATCGAGAGTGGCTAAAAATCACCTCTTTTTCCTTCTCTCGATCAGACACTTAGAAAAAAAAATGAAAAAAAAAAAAAAAAATTGGATTTTTTCTAAGTACAAAATCAAGAGAGGCTAAAAATCACCTCTTTTTCCTTCTCTCGATCAGACACTTAGAAAAAAAACGGAAAAAAAAAAAAAAAAAATTAGGATTTTTTCTAAGTACAAAATCGAGAGTGGCTAAAAATCACCTCTTTTTCCTTCTCTCGATCAGACACTTAGAAAAAAAATGAAAAAAAAAAAAAAATTGGATTTTTTCTAAGTACAAAATCAAGAGAGCCTAAAAATCACCTCTTTTTCCTTCTCTCGATCAGACACTTAGAAAAAAAACGGAAAAAAAAAAAATAAAAATTTGGATTTTTTCTACGTACAAAATCGAGAGAGGCTAAAAATCACCTCTTTTTCCTTCTCTCGATCAGACACTTAGAAAAAAAACGGGAAAAAAAAAAAAAAATTTGGATTTTTTCTAAGTACAAAATCGAGAGAGGCTAAAAATCACCTCTTTTTCCTTCTCTCGATCAGACACTTAGAAAAAAAACGGAAAAAAAAAAAAAAAAAATTTGGATTTTTTCTAAGTACAAAATCGAGAGTGGCTAAAAATCACCTCTTTTTCCTTCTCTCGATCAGACACTTAGAAAAAAAAATGAAAAAAAAAAAAAAAAAATTTGATTTTTTCTAAGTACAAAATCAAGAGAGGCTAAAAATCACCTCTTTTTCCTTCTCTCGATCAGACACTTAGAAAAAAAACGGAAAAAAAAAAAAAACAAATTTGGATTTTTTCTAAGTACAAAATCGAGAGTGGCTAAAAATCACCTCTTTTTCCTTCTCTCGATCAGACACTTAGAAAAAAAAATGAAAAAAAATTTGGATTTTTTCTAAGTACAAAATCGAGAGAGGCTAAAAATCACCTCTTTTTCCTTCTCTCGATCAGACACTTAGAAAAAAAACGAAAAAAAAAAAAAAAAAATTTGGATTTTTTCTAAGTACAAAATCGAGAGAGGCTAAAAATCACCTCTTTTTCCTTCTCTCGATCAGACACTTAGAAAAAAAACGGAAAAAAAAAAAAAACAAATTTGGATTTTTTCTAAGTACAAAATCGAGAGTGGCTAAAAATCACCTCTTTTTCCTTCTCTCGATCAGACACTTAGAAAAAAAAATGAAAAAAAAAAAAAAAAAAATTGGATTTTTTCTAAGTACAAAATCAAGAGAGGCTAAAAATCACCTCTTTTTCCTTCTCTCGATCAGACACTTAGAAAAAAAACGGAAAAAAAAAAAAAAAAAAAATTTGGATTTTTGCTAAGTACAAAATCGAGAGAGGCTAAAAATCACCTCTTTTTCCTTCTCTCGATCAGACACTTAGAAAAAAAACGGGAAAAAAAAAAAAAAAATTAGGATTTTTTCTAAGTACAAAATCGAGAATGGCTAAAAATCACCTCTTTTTCCTTCTCTCGATCAGACACTTAGAAAAAAAAATGAAAAAAAAAAAAAAAAAATTGGATTTTTTCTAAGTACAAAATCGAGAGTGGCTAAAAATCACCTTTTTTTCCATCTCTCGATCAGACACTTAGAAAAAAAAATGAAAAAAAAAAAAAAAAATTTGATTTTTTCTAAGTACAAAATCAAGAGAGGCTAAAAATCACCTCTTTTTCCTTCTCTCGATCAGACACTTAGAAAAAAAACGGAAAAAAAAAAAAAAAAATTGGATTTTTTCTAAGTACAAAATCGAGAGTGGCTAAAAATCACCTCTTTTTCCTTCTCTCGATCAGACACTTAGAAAAAAAAACGGAAAAAAAAAAAAAAAAAATTGGATTTTTTCTAAGTACAAAATCGAGAGTGGCTAAAAATCACCTCTTTTTCCTTCTCTCGATCAGACACTTAGAAAAAAAATGAAAAAAAAAAAAAAAAAATGGATTTTTTCTAAGTACAAAATCGAGAGAGGCTAAAAATCACCTCTTTTTCCTTCTCTCGATCAGACACTTAGAAAAAAAACGGAAAAAAAAAAAAAAAAAATCGGATTTTTTCTAAGTACAAAATCGAGAGTGGCTAAAAATCACCTCTTTTTCCTTCTCTCGATCAGACACTTAGAAAAAAAAAGGAAAAAAAAAAAATTTGGATTTTTTTCTAAGTACAAAATCGAGAGAGGCTAAAAATCACCTCTTTTTCCTTCTCTCGATCAGACACTTAGAAAAAAAACTGAAAAAAAAAAAAAAAAAATTTGGATTTTTTCTAAGTACAAAATCGAGAGAGGCTAAAAATCACCTCTTTTTCCTTCTCTCGATCAGACACTTAGAAAAAAAACTGAAAAAAAAAAAAAAAAATTTGGATTTTTTCTAAGTACAAAATCGAGAGAGGCTAAAAATCACCTCTTTTTCCTTCTCTCGATCAGACACTTAGAAAAAAAACGGAAAAAAAAAAAAATTTGGATTTTTTCTAAGTACAAAATCGAGAGTGGCTAAAAATCACCTCTTTTTCCTTCTCTCGATCAGACACTTAGAAAAAAAACGGAAAAAAAAAAAAAAAAAATTGGATTTTTTCTAAGTACAAAATCGAGAGTGGCTAAAAATCACCTCTTTTTCCTTCTCTCGATCAGACACTTAGAAAAAAAATGAAAAAAAAAAAAAAAAAATTGGATTTTTTTCTAAGTACAAAATCGAGAGAGGCTAAAAATCACCTCTTTTTCCTTCTCTCGATCAGACACTTAGAAAAAAAACGGAAAAAAAAAAAAAAAAAATTCGGATTTTTTCTAAGTACAAAATCGAGAGTGGCTAAAAATCACCTCTTTTTCCTTCTCTCGATCAGACACTTAGAAAAAAAAATGAAAAAAAAAAAAATTTGGATTTTTTTCTAAGTACAAAATCGAGAGAGGCTAAAAATCACCTCTTTTTCCTTCTCTCGATCAGACACTTAGAAAAAAAACTGAAAAAAAAAAAAAAAAAATTTGGATTTTTTCTAAGTACAAAATCGAGAGAGGCTAAAAATCACCTCTTTTTCCTTCTCTCGATCAGACACTTAGAAAAAAAACTGAAAAAAAAAAAAAAAAAATTTGGATTTTTTCTAAGTACAAAATCGAGAGTGGCTAAAAATCACCTCTTTTTCCTTCTCTCGATCAGACACTTAGAAAAAAAAACGGAAAAAAAAAAAAAAAAAAAATTTGGATTTTTTCTAAGTACAAAATCGAGAGTGGCTAAAAATCACCTCTTTTTCCTTCTCTTGATCAGACACTTAGAAAAAAAATGAAAAAAAAAAAAAAAAATTGGATTTTTTCTAAGTACAAAATCGAGAGTGGCTAAAAATCACCTCTTTTTCCTTCTCTCGATCAGACACTTAGAAAAAAAAAAGAAAAAAAAAAAAAAAAAATTGGATTTTTTCTAAGTACAAAATCAAGAGAGGCTAAAAATCACCTCTTTTTCCTTCTCTCGATCAGACACTTAGAAAAAAAACGGAAAAAAAAAAAAAAAATTGGATTTTTTCTAAGTACAAAAATCGAGAGAGGCTAAAAATCACCTCTTTTTCCTTCTCTCGATCAGACACTTAGAAAAAAAAACGGAAAAAAAAAAAAAACAAATTTGGATTTTTTTCTAAGTACAAAATCGAGAGTGGCTAAAAAATCACCTCTTTTTCCTTCTCTCGATCAGACACTTAGAAAAAAAAATGAAAAAAAAAAAAAAAAAAATTGGATTTTTTCTAAGTACAAAATCAAGAGAGGCTAAAAATCACCTCTTTTTCCTTCTCTCGATCAGACACTTAGAAAAAAAACGGAAAAAAAAAAAAAAAAAATTTGGATTTTTTCTAAGTACAAAATCGAGAGTGGCTAAAAATCACCTCTTTTTCCTTCTCTCGATCAGACACTTAGAAAAAAAAATGAAAAAAAATTTGGATTTTTTCTAAGTACAAAATCGAGAGAGGCTAAAAATCACCTCTTTTTCCTTCTCTCGATCAGACACTTAGAAAAAAAACGGAAAAAAAAAAAAAAAAAATTTGGATTTTTTCTAAGTACAAAATCGAGAGTGGCTAAAAATCACCTCTTTTTCCTTCTCTCGATCAGACACTTAGAAAAAAAAATGAAAAAAAAAAAAAAAATTTGGATTTTTTCTAAGTACAAAATCGAGAGAGGCTAAAAATCACCTCTTTTTCCTTCTCTCGATCAGACACTTAGAAAAAAAACTGAAAAAAAAAAAAAAAAAATTTGGATTTTTTCTACGTACAAAATCGAGAGAGGCTAAAAATCACCTCTTTTTCCTTCTCTCGATCAGACACTTAGAAAAAAAACTGAAAAAAAAAAAAAAACATTTGGATTTTTTCTAAGTACAAAATCGAGAGTGGCTAAAAATCACCTCTTTTTCCTTCTCTCGATCAGACACTTAGAAAAAAAACGGAAAAAAAAAAAAAAAAAAATTGGATTTTTTCTAAGTACAAAATCGAGAGAGGCTAAAAATCACCTCTTTTTCCTTCTCTCGATCAGACACTTAGAAAAAAAACGGAGAAAAAAAAAAAAAAAATTGGATTTTTTCTAAGTACAAAATCGAGAGTGGCTAAAAATCACCTCTTTTTCCTTCTCTCGATCAGACACTTAGAAAAAAAAACGGAAAAAAAAAAAAAAAAAATTGGATTTTTTCTAAGTACAAAATCGAGAGTGGCTAAAAATCACCTCTTTTTCCTTCTCTCGATCAGACACTTAGAAAAAAAATGAAAAAAAAAAATAAAAAATTGGATTTTTTCTAAGTACAAAATCGAGAGAGGCTAAAAATCACCTCTTTTTCCTTCTCTCGATCAGACACTTAGAAAAAAAACGGAAAAAAAAAAAAAAAAAATTCGGATTTTTTCTAAGTACAAAATCGAGAGTGGCTAAAAATCACCTCTTTTTCCTTCTCTCGATCAGACACTTAGAAAAAAAAATGAAAAAAAAAAAAATTTGGATTTTTTTCTAAGTACAAAATCGAGAGAGGCTAAAAATCACCTCTTTTTCCTTCTCTCGATCAGACACTTAGAAAAAAAACTGAAAAAAAAAAAAAAAAAATTTGGATTTTTTCTAAGTACAAAATCGAGAGAGGCTAAAAATCACCTCTTTTTCCTTCTCTCGATCAGACACTTAGAAAAAAAACGGAAAAAAAAAAAAAAAAAATTTGGATTTTTTCTAAGTACAAAATCGAGAGTGGCTAAAAATCACCTCTTTTTCCTTCTCTCGATCAGACACTTAGAAAAAAAACGGAAAAAAAAAAAAAAAAAATTTGGATTTTTTCTAAGTACAAAATCGAGAGTGGCTAAAAATCACCTCTTTTTCCTTCTCTTGATCAGACACTTAGAAAAAAAATGAAAAAAAAAAAAAAAATTGGATTTTTTCTAAGTACAAAATCGAGAGTGGCTAAAAATCACCTCTTTTTCCTTCTCTCGATCAGACACTTAGAAAAAAAAAAGAAAAAAAAAAAAAAAAATTGGATTTTTTCTAAGTACAAAATCAAGAGAGGCTAAAAATCACCTCTTTTTCCTTCTCTCGATCAGACACTTAGAAAAAAAAACGGAAAAAAAAAAAAAAAAATTGGATTTTTTCTAAGTACAAAATCGAGAGAGGCTAAAAATCACCTCTTTTTCCTTCTCTCGATCAGACACTTAGAAAAAAAACGGAAAAAAAACAAAAACAAATTTGGATTTTTTTCTAAGTACAAAATCGAGAGTGGCTAAAAATCACCTCTTTTTCCTTCTCTCGATCAGACACTTAGAAAAAAAAATGAAAAAAAAAAAAAAAAATTGGATTTTTTCTAAGTACAAAATCAAGAGAGGCTAAAAATCACCTCTTTTTCCTTCTCTCGATCAGACACTTAGAAAAAAAACGGAAAAAAAAAAAAAAAAAATTTGGATTTTTTCTAAGTACAAAATCGAGAGTGGCTAAAAATCACCTCTTTTTCCTTCTCTCGATCAGACACTTAGAAAAAAAAATGAAAAAAAATTTGGATTTTTTCTAAGTACAAAATCGAGAGAGGCTAAAAATCACCTCTTTTTCCTTCTCTCGATCAGACACTTACAAAAAAAACGGAAAAAAAAAAAAAAAAAATTTGGATTTTTTCTAAGTACAAAATCGAGAGTGGCTAAAAATCACCTCTTTTTCCTTCTCTCGATCAGACACTTAGAAAAAAAAATGAAAAAAAAAAAAAAAATTAGGATTTTTTCTAAGTACAAAATCGAGAGAGGCTAAAAATCACCTCTTTTTCCTTCTCTCGATCAGACACTTAGAAAAAAAACTGAAAAAAAAAAAAAAAAAATTTGGATTTTTTCTACGTACAAAATCGAGAGAGGCTAAAAATCACCTCTTTTTCCTTCTCTCGATCAGACACTTAGAAAAAAAACTGAAAAAAAAAAAAAAACATTTGGATTTTTTCTAAGTACAAAATCGAGAGTGGCTAAAAATCACCTCTTTTTCCTTCTCTCGATCAGACACTTAGAAAAAAAACGGAAAAAAAAAAAAAAAAAAATTGGATTTTTTCTAAGTACAAAATCGAGAGAGGCTAAAAATCACCTCTTTTTCCTTCTCTCGATCAGACACTTAGAAAAAAAACGGAGAAAAAAAAAAATTTGGATTTTTTCTAAGTACAAAATCGAGAGTGGCTAAAAATCACCTCTTTTTCCTTCTCTCGATCAGACACTTAGAAAAAAAACGGAAAAAAAAAAAAAAAAATTGGATTTTTTCTAAGTACAAAATCGAGAGTGGCTAAAAATCACCTCTTTTTCCTTCTCTCGATCAGACACTTAGAAAAAAAATGAAAAAAAAAAAAAAAAATTGGATTTTTTCTAAGTACAAAATCGAGAGAGGCTAAAAATCACCTCTTTTTCCTTCTCTCGATCAGACACTTAGAAAAAAAACGGAAAAAAAAAAAAAAAAAATTCGGATTTTTTCTAAGTACAAAATCGAGAGTGGCTAAAAATCACCTCTTTTTCCTTCTCTCGATCAGACACTTAGAAAAAAAAATGAAAAAAAAAAAAATTTGGATTTTTTTCTAAGTACAAAATCGAGAGAGGCTAAAAATCACCTCTTTTTCCTTCTCTCGATCAGACACTTAGAAAAAAAACTGAAAAAAAAAAAAAAAAAATTTGGATTTTTTCTAAGTACAAAATCGAGAGAGGCTAAAAATCACCTCTTTTTCCTTCTCTCGATCAGACACTTAGAAAAAAAACTGAAAAAAAAAAAAAAAAATTTGGATTTTTTCTAAGTACAAAATCGAGAGTGGCTAAAAATCACCTCTTTTTCCTTCTCTCGATCAGACACTTAGAAAAAAAACGGAAAAAAAAAAAAAAAAAATTTGGATTTTTTCTAAGTACAAAATCGAGAGTGGCTAAAAATCACCTCTTTTTCCTTCTCTTGATCAGACACTTAGAAAAAAAATGAAAAAAAAAAAAAAAATTGGATTTTTTCTAAGTACAAAATCGAGAGTGGCTAAAAATCACCTCTTTTTCCTTCTCTCGATCAGACACTTAGAAAAAAAAAAGAAAAAAAAAAAAAAAATTGGATTTTTTCTAAGTACAAAATCAAGAGAGGCTAAAAATCACCTCTTTTTCCTTCTCTCGATCAGACACTTAGAAAAAAAAACGGAAAAAAAAAAAAAAAATTGGATTTTTTCTAAGTACAAAATCGAGAGAGGCTAAAAATCACCTCTTTTTCCTTCTCTCGATCAGACACTTAGAAAAAAAACGGAAAAAAAACAAAAACAAATTTGGATTTTTTTCTAAGTACAAAATCGAGAGTGGCTAAAAATCACCTCTTTTTCCTTCTCTCGATCAGACACTTAGAAAAAAAAATGAAAAAAAAAAAAAAAAATTGGATTTTTTCTAAGTACAAAATCAAGAGAGGCTAAAAATCACCTCTTTTTCCTTCTCTCGATCAGACACTTAGAAAAAAAACGGAAAAAAAAAAAAAAAAAATTTGGATTTTTTCTAAGTACAAAATCGAGAGTGGCTAAAAATCACCTCTTTTTCCTTCTCTCGATCAGACACTTAGAAAAAAAAATGAAAAAAAAATTTGGATTTTTTCTAAGTACAAAATCGAGAGAGGCTAAAAATCACCTCTTTTTCCTTCTCTCGATCAGACACTTAGAAAAAAAACGGAAAAAAAAAAAAAAAAAATTTGGATTTTTTCTAAGTACAAAATCGAGAGTGGCTAAAAATCACCTCTTTTTCCTTCTCTCGATCAGACACTTAGAAAAAAAAATGAAAAAAAAAAAAAAAATTTGGATTTTTTCTAAGTACAAAATCGAGAGAGGCTAAAAATCACCTCTTTTTCCTTCTCTCGATCAGACACTTAGAAAAAAAACTGAAAAAAAAAAAAAAAAAATTTGGATTTTTTCTACGTACAAAATCGAGAGAGGCTAAAAATCACCTCTTTTTCCTTCTCTCGATCAGACACTTAGAAAAAAAACTGAAAAAAAAAAAAAAACATTTGGATTTTTTCTAAGTACAAAATCGAGAGTGGCTAAAAATCACCTCTTTTTCCTTCTCTCGATCAGACACTTAGAAAAAAAACGGAAAAAAAAAAAAAAAAAAATTGGATTTTTTCTAAGTACAAAATCGAGAGAGGCTAAAAATCACCTCTTTTTCCTTCTCTCGATCAGACACTTAGAAAAAAAACGGAGAAAAAAAAAAAAAAAATTGGATTTTTTCTAAGTACAAAATCGAGAGTGGCTAAAAATCACCTCTTTTTCCTTCTCTCGATCAGACACTTAGAAAAAAAACGGAAAAAAAAAAAAAAAAAATTGGATTTTTTCTAAGTACAAAATCGAGAGTGGCTAAAAATCACCTCTTTTTCCTTCTCTCGATCAGACACTTAGAAAAAAAATGAAAAAAAAAATAAAAAATTGGATTTTTTCTAAGTACAAAATCGAGAGAGGCTAAAAATCACCTCTTTTTCCTTCTCTCGATCAGACACTTAGAAAAAAAACGGAAAAAAAAAAAAAAAAAATTCGGATTTTTTCTAAGTACAAAATCGAGAGTGGCTAAAAATCACCTCTTTTTCCTTCTCTCGATCAGACACTTAGAAAAAAAAATGAAAAAAAAAAAAATTTGGATTTTTTTCTAAGTACAAAATCGAGAGAGGCTAAAAATCACCTCTTTTTCCTTCTCTCGATCAGACACTTAGAAAAAAAACTGAAAAAAAAAAAAAAAAAATTTGGATTTTTTCTAAGTACAAAATCGAGAGAGGCTAAAAATCACCTCTTTTTCCTTCTCTCGATCAGACACTTAGAAAAAAAACGGAAAAAAAAAAAAAAAAAATTTGGATTTTTTCTAAGTACAAAATCGAGAGTGGCTAAAAATCACCTCTTTTTCCTTCTCTCGATCAGACACTTAGAAAAAAAACGGAAAAAAAAAAAAAAAAAATTTGGATTTTTTCTAAGTACAAAATCGAGAGTGGCTAAAAATCACCTCTTTTTCCTTCTCTTGATCAGACACTTAGAAAAAAAATGAAAAAAAAAAAAAAAATTGGATTTTTTCTAAGTACAAAATCGAGAGTGGCTAAAAATCACCTCTTTTTCCTTCTCTCGATCAGACACTTAGAAAAAAAAAAGAAAAAAAAAAAAAAAAATTGGATTTTTTCTAAGTACAAAATCAAGAGAGGCTAAAAATCACCTCTTTTTCCTTCTCTCGATCAGACACTTAGAAAAAAAACGGAAAAAAAAAAAAAAAAATTGGATTTTTTCTAAGTACAAAATCGAGAGAGGCTAAAAATCACCTCTTTTTCCTTCTCTCGATCAGACACTTAGAAAAAAAACGGAAAAAAAACAAAAACAAATTTGGATTTTTTTCTAAGTACAAAATCGAGAGTGGCTAAAAATCACCTCTTTTTCCTTCTCTCGATCAGACACTTAGAAAAAAAAATGAAAAAAAAAAAAAAAAATTGGATTTTTTCTAAGTACAAAATCAAGAGAGGCTAAAAATCACCTCTTTTTCCTTCTCTCGATCAGACACTTAGAAAAAAAACGGAAAAAAAAAAAAAAAAAATTTGGATTTTTTCTAAGTACAAAATCGAGAGTGGCTAAAAATCACCTCTTTTTCCTTCTCTCGATCAGACACTTAGAAAAAAAAATGAAAAAAAATTTGGATTTTTTCTAAGTACAAAATCGAGAGAGGCTAAAAATCACCTCTTTTTCCTTCTCTCGATCAGACACTTACAAAAAAAACGGAAAAAAAAAAAAAAAAAATTTGGATTTTTTCTAAGTACAAAATCGAGAGTGGCTAAAAATCACCTCTTTTTCCTTCTCTCGATCAGACACTTAGAAAAAAAAATGAAAAAAAAAAAAAAAATTAGGATTTTTTCTAAGTACAAAATCGAGAGAGGCTAAAAATCACCTCTTTTTCCTTCTCTCGATCAGACACTTAGAAAAAAAACTGAAAAAAAAAAAAAAAAAATTTGGATTTTTTCTACGTACAAAATCGAGAGAGGCTAAAAATCACCTCTTTTTCCTTCTCTCGATCAGACACTTAGAAAAAAAACTGAAAAAAAAAAAAAAACATTTGGATTTTTTCTAAGTACAAAATCGAGAGTGGCTAAAAATCACCTCTTTTTCCTTCTCTCGATCAGACACTTAGAAAAAAAACGGAAAAAAAAAAAAAAAAAAATTGGATTTTTTCTAAGTACAAAATCGAGAGAGGCTAAAAATCACCTCTTTTTCCTTCTCTCGATCAGACACTTAGAAAAAAAACGGAGAAAAAAAAAAAAAAAATTGGATTTTTTCTAAGTACAAAATCGAGAGTGGCTAAAAATCACCTCTTTTTCCTTCTCTCGATCAGACACTTAGAAAAAAAAAAGAAAAAAAAAAAAAAAAAATTGGATTTTTTCTAAGTACAAAATCAAGAGAGCCTAAAAATCACCTCTTTTTCCTTCTCTCGATCAGACACTTAGAAAAAAAACGGGGAAAAAAAAAAAAAAAATTTGGATTTTTTCTAAGTACAAAATCGAGAGTGGCTAAAAATCACCTCTTTTTCCTTCTCTCGATCAGACACTTAGAAAAAAAACGGAAAAAAAAAAAAAAAAAATTTGGATTTTTTCTAAGTACAAAATCGAGAGTGGCTAAAAATCACCTCTTTTTCCTTCTCTCGATCAGACACTTAGAAAAAAAAATGAAAAAAAAAAAAAAAAAATTGGATTTTTTCTAAGTACAAAATCGAGAGAGGCTAAAAATCACCTCTTTTTCCTTCTCTCGATCAGACACTTAGAAAAAAAACGGAAAAAAAAAAAAAAAAATTTGGATTTTTTGTAAGTACAAAATCGAGAGAGGCTAAAAATCACCTCTTTTTCCTTCTCTCGATCAGACACTTAGAAAAAAAACGGAAAAAAAAAAAAAGAAAATTTGGATTTTTTCTAAGTACAAAATCGAGAGTGGCTAAAAATCACCTCTTTTTCCTTCTCTCGATCAGACACTTAGAAAAAAAAATGAAAAAAAAAAAAAAAAAAATTGGATTTTTTCTAAGTACAAAATCAAGAGAGGCTAAAAATCACCTCTTTTTCCTTCTCTCGATCAGACACTTAGAAAAAAAACGGAAAAAAAAAAAAAACAAATTTGGATTTTTTCTAAGTACAAAATCGAGAGTGGCTAAAAATCACCTCTTTTTCCTTCTCTCGATCAGACACTTAGAAAAAAAAATGAAAAAAAATTTGGATTTTTTCTAAGTACAAAATCGAGAGAGGCTAAAAATCACCTCTTTTTCCTTCTCTCGATCAGACACTTAGAAAAAAAACGGAAAAAAAAAAAAAAAAATTTGGATTTTTTCTAAGTACAAAATCGAGAGAGGCTAAAAATCACCTCTTTTTCCTTCTCTCGATCAGACACTTAGAAAAAAAACGGAAAAAAAAAAAAAAAAAATTTGGATTTTTTCTAAGTACAAAATCGAGAGTGGCTAAAAATCACCTCTTTTTCCTTCTCTCGATCAGACACTTAGAAAAAAAAATGACAAAAAAAAAAAAAAAATTGGATTTTTTCTAAGTACAAAATCAAGAGAGGCTAAAAATCACCTCTTTTTCCTTCTCTCGATCAGACACTTAGAAAAAAAACGGAAAAAAAAAAAAAAAAAATTTGGATTTTTTCTAAGTACAAAATCGAGAGTGGCTAAAAATCACCTCTTTTTCCTTCTCTCGATCAGACACTTAGAAAAAAAAATGAAAAAAAATTTGGATTTTTTCTAAGTACAAAATCGAGAGTGGCTAAAAATCACCTCTTTTTCCTTCTCTCGATCAGACACTTAGAAAAAAAAATGAAAAAAAAAAAAAAAATTGGATTTTTTCTAAGTACAAAATCGAGAGTGGCTAAAAATCACCTTTTTTTCCTTCTCTCGATCAGACACTTAGAAAAAAAAATGAAAAAAAAAAAAAAAATTGGATTTTTTCTAAGTACAAAATCAAGAGAGGCTAAAAATCACCTCTTTTTCCTTCTCTCGATCAGACACTTAGAAAAAAAACGGAAAAAAAAAAAAAAAAAATTTGGATTTTTTCTAAGTACAAAATCGAGAGAGGCTAAAAATCACCTCTTTTTCCTTTTCTCGATCAGACACTTAGAAAAAAAACGGAAAAAAAAAAAAAAAAATTTGGATTTTTTCTAAGTACAAAATCGAGAGTGGCTAAAAATCACCTCTTTTTCCTTCTCTCGATCAGACACTTAGAAAAAAAACGGGAAAAAAAAAAAAAATTGGATTTTTTCTAAGTACAAAATCGAGAGAGGCTAAAAATCACCTCTTTTTCCTTCTCTCGATCAGACACTTACAAAAAAAACGGAAAAAAAAAAAAAATTGGATTTTTTCTAAGTACAAAATCGAGAGAGGCTAAAAATCACCTCTTTTTCCTTCTCTCGATCAGACACTTAGAAAAAAAACGGAAAAAAAAAAAAAAAAAATTTGGATTTTTTCTAAGTACAAAATCGAGAGTGGCTAAAAATCACCTCTTTTTCCTTCTCTCGATCAGACACTTAGAAAAAAAAATGAAAAAAAAAAAAAAATTGGATTTTTTCTAAGTACAAAATCGAGAGAGGCTAAAAATCACCTCTTTTTCCTTCTCTCGATCAGACACTTAGAAAAAAAACTGAAAAAAAAAAAAAAATTTGGATTTTTTCTAAGTACAAAATCGAGAGAGGCTAAAAATCACCTCTTTTTCCTTCTCTCGATCAGACACTTAGAAAAAAAAACTGAAAAAAAAAAAAAAAAATTTGGATTTTTTCTAAGTACAAAATCGAGAGTGGCTAAAAATCACCTCTTTTTCCTTCTCTCGATCAGACACTTAGAAAAAAAACGGAAAAAAAAAAAAAAAAAAATTGGATTTTTTCTAAGTACAAAATCGAGAGTGGCTAAAAATCACCTCTTTTTCCTTCTCTCGATCAGACACTTAGAAAAAAAACGGAAAAAAAAAATTACAAAAATTGGATTTTTTCTAAGTACAAAATCGAGAGTGGCTAAAAATCACCTCTTTTTCCTTCTCTCGATCAGACACTTAGAAAAAAAATGAAAAAAAAAAAAAAAAAATTGGATTTTTTCTAAGTACAAAATCGAGAGAGGCTAAAAATCACCTCTTTTTCCTTCTCTCGATCAGACACTTAGAAAAAAAACGGAAAAAAAAAAAAAAAAAATTTGGATTTTTTCTAAGTACAAAATCGAGAGAGGCTAAAAATCACCTCTTTTTCCTTTTCTCGATCAGACACTTAGAAAAAAAACGGAAAAAAAAAAAAAAAAATTTGGATTTTTTCTAAGTACAAAATCGAGAGTGGCTAAAAATCACCTCTTTTTCCTTCTCTCGATCAGACACTTAGAAAAAAAACGGGAAAAAAAAAAAAAATTGGATTTTTTCTAAGTACAAAATCGAGAGAGGCTAAAAATCACCTCTTTTTCCTTCTCTCGATCAGACACTTACAAAAAAAACGGAAAAAAAAAAAAAAATTGGATTTTTTCTAAGTACAAAATCGAGAGAGGCTAAAAATCACCTCTTTTTCCTTCTCTCGATCAGACACTTAGAAAAAAAACGGAAAAAAAAAAAAAAAAAATTTGGATTTTTTCTAAGTACAAAATCGAGAGTGGCTAAAAATCACCTCTTTTTCCTTCTCTCGATCAGACACTTAGAAAAAAAAATGAAAAAAAAAAAAAATTGGATTTTTTCTAAGTACAAAATCGAGAGAGGCTAAAAATCACCTCTTTTTCCTTCTCTCGATCAGACACTTAGAAAAAAAACTGAAAAAAAAAAAAAAATTTGGATTTTTTCTAAGTACAAAATCGAGAGAGGCTAAAAATCACCTCTTTTTCCTTCTCTCGATCAGACACTTAGAAAAAAAAACTGAAAAAAAAAAAAAAAAATTTGGATTTTTTCTAAGTACAAAATCGAGAGTGGCTAAAAATCACCTCTTTTTCCTTCTCTCGATCAGACACTTAGAAAAAAAACGGAAAAAAAAAAAAAAAAAAATTGGATTTTTTCTAAGTACAAAATCGAGAGTGGCTAAAAATCACCTCTTTTTCCTTCTCTCGATCAGACACTTAGAAAAAAAACGGAAAAAAAAAATTACAAAAATTGGATTTTTTCTAAGTACAAAATCGAGAGTGGCTAAAAATCACCTCTTTTTCCTTCTCTCGATCAGACACTTAGAAAAAAAATGAAAAAAAAAAAAAAAAAATTGGATTTTTTCTAAGTACAAAATCGAGAGAGGCTAAAAATCACCTCTTTTTCCTTCTCTCGATCAGACACTTAGAAAAAAAACGGAAAAAAAAAAAAAAAAAATTTGGATTTTTTCTAAGTACAAAATCGAGAGAGGCTAAAAATCACCTCTTTTTCCTTCTCTCGATCAGACACTTAGAAAAAAAACGGAAAAAAAAAAATAAAAAATTTGGATTTTTTCTAAGTACAAAATCGAGAGTGGCTAAAAATCACCTCTTTTTCCTTCTCTCGATCAGACACTTAGAAAAAAAACGGAAAAAAAAAAAAAAAAAAATGGGATTTTTTCTAAGTACAAAATCGAGAGTGGCTAAAAATCACCTCTTTTTCCTTCTCTCGATCAGACACTTAGAAAAAAAACGGAAAAAAAAAATTACAAAAATTGGATTTTTTCTAAGTACAAAATCGAGAGTGGCTAAAAATCACCTCTTTTTCCTTCTCTCGATCAGACACTTAGAAAAAAAATGAAAAAAAAAAAAAAAAAATTGGATTTTTTCTAAGTACAAAATCGAGAGAGGCTAAAAATCACCTCTTTTTCCTTCTCTCGATCAGACACTTAGAAAAAAAACGGAAAAAAAAAAAAAAAAAATTTGGATTTTTTCTAAGTACAAAATCGAGAGAGGCTAAAAATCACCTCTTTTTCCTTCTCTCGATCAGACACTTAGAAAAAAAACGGAAAAAAAAAAATAAAAAATTTGGATTTTTTCTAAGTACAAAATCAAGAGAGGCTAAAAATCACCTCTTTTTCCTTCTCTCGATCAGACACTTAGAAAAAAAACGGAAAAAAAATAAAAAAATTTGGATTTTTTCTAAGTACAAAATCGAGAGAGGCTAAAAATCACCTCTTTTTCCTTCTCTCGATCAACACTTAGAAAAAAAACGGAAAAAAAAAAAATTGGATTTTTTCTAAGTACAAAATCGAGAGTGGCTAAAAATCACCTCTTTTTCCTTCTCTCGATCAGACACTTAGAAAAAAAAAAGAAAAAGAAAAAAAAATTGGATTTTTTCTAAGTACAAAATCGAGAGAGGCTAAAAATCACCTCTTTTTCCTTCTCTCGATCAGACACTTAGAAAAAAAATGAAAAAAAAAAAAAAAAAATTGAATTTTTTCGAAGTACAAAATCAAGAGAGGCTAAAAATCACCTCTTTTTCCTTCTCTCGATCAGACACTTAGAAAAAAAACGGAAAAAAAAAAAAAAAAAAATTTGGATTTATTCTAAGTACAAAATCGAGAGTGGCTAAAAATCACCTCTTTTTCCTTCTCTCGATCAGACACTTAGAAAAAAAAAAAGAAAAAAAAAAAAAAATTGGATTTTTTCTAAGTACAAAATCAAGAGAGCCTAAAAATCACCTCTTTTTCCTTCTCTCGATCAGACACTTAGAAAAAAAACGGAAAAAAAAAAAAAAAAATTTGGATTTTTTCTAAGTACAAAATCGAGAGAGGCTAAAAATCACCTCTTTTTCCTTCTCTCGATCAGACACTTTGAAAAAAAACGGAAAAAAAAAAAAAAAAAATTTGGATTTTTTCTAAGTACAAAATCGAGAGTGGCTAAAAATCACCTCTTTTTCCTTCTCTCGATCAGACACTTAGAAAAAAAAATGAAAAAAAAAAAAAAAAAATTGGATTTTTTCTAAGTACAAAATCGAGAGAGGCTAAAAATCACCTCTTTTTCCTTCTCTCGATCAGACACTTAGAAAAAAAACGGAAAAAAAAAAAAAAAAATTGGGATTTTTTCTAAGTACAAAATCGAGAGAGGCTAAAAATCACCTCTTTTTCCTTCTCTCGATCAGACACTTAGAAAAAAAACGGAAAAAAAAAAAAAAAAATTGGATTTTTTCTAAGTACAAAATCGAGAGTGGCTAAAAATCACCTCTTTTTCCTTCTCTCGATCAGACACTTAGAAAAAAAAATGAAAAAAAAAAAATAAAATTGGATTTTTTCTAAGTACAAAATCAAGAGAGGCTAAAAATCACCTCTTTTTCCTTCTCTCGATCAGACACTTAGAAAAAAAACGGAAAAAAAAAAAAAAAAAATTGGATTTTTTCTAAGTACAAAATCGAGAGTGGCTAAAAATCACCTCTTTTTCCTTCTCTCGATCAGACACTTAGAAAAAAAAATGAAAAAAAAAAAAAAAATTGGATTTTTTCTAAGTACAAAATCAAGAGAGGCTAAAAATCACCTCTTTTTCCTTCTCTCGATCAGACACTTAGAAAAAAAACGGAAAAAAAAAAAAAAAAATTGGATTTTTTCTAAGTACAAAATCGAGAGAGGCTAAAAATCACCTCTTTTTCCTTCTCTCGATCAGACACTTAGAAAAAAAACGGAAAAAAAAAAAAAAAAAATTGGATTTTTTCTAAGTACAAAATCGAGAGAGGCTAAAAATCACCTCTTTTTCCTTCTCTCGATCAGACACTTTGAAAAAAAACGGAAAAAAAAAAAAAAAAAATTTGGATTTTTTCTAAGTACAAAATCGAGAGTGGCTAAAAATCACCTCTTTTTCCTTCTCTCGATCAGACACTTAGAAAAAAAAATGAAAAAAAAAAATAAAAATTGGATTTTTTCTAAGTACAAAATCGAGAGAGGCTAAAAATCACCTCTTTTTCCTTCTCTCGATCAGACACTTAGAAAAAAAACGGAAAAAAAAAAAAAAAAATTGGGATTTTTTCTAAGTACAAAATCGAGAGAGGCTAAAAATCACCTCTTTTTCCTTCTCTCGATCAGACACTTAGAAAAAAAACGGAAAAAAAAAAAAAAAAAATTTGGATTTTTTCTAAGTACAAAATCGAGAGTGGCTAAAAATCACCTCTTTTTCCTTCTCTCGATCAGACACTTAGAAAAAAAAATGAAAAAAATAAAATAAAATTGGATTTTTTCTAAGTACAAAATCAAGAGAGGCTAAAAATCACCTCTTTTTCCTTCTCTCGATCAGACACTTAGAAAAAAAACGGAAAAAAAAAAAAAAAAAATTGGATTTTTTC
>NW_026908191.1:0-44745 GCF_033978785.1 Entelurus aequoreus | reverse complement strand
TGTCTGATCGAGAAAAGGAAAAAGAGGTGATTTTTAGCCTCTCTCGATTTTGTACTTAGAAAAAATCCAATTTTTTTTTTTTTTTTTTCCGTTTTTTTTCTAAGTGTCTGATCGAGAGAAGGAAAAAGAGGTGATTTTTAGGCCACTCTCGATTTTGTACTTAGAAAAAATCCAAATTTTTTTTTTTTTTTTTTCCGTTTTTTTTCTAAGTGTCTGATCGAGAGAAGGAAAAAGAGGTGATTTTTAGCCTCTCTCGATTTTGTACTTAGAAAAATCCAAATTTTTTTTTTTTTTTTTCCGTTTTTTTCTAAGTGTCTGATCGAGAGAAGGAAAAAGAGGTGATTTTTAGCCACTCTCGATTTTGTACTTAGAAAAAATCCAAATTTTTTTTTTCCGTTTTTTTTCTAAGTGTCTGATCGAGAAAATGAAAAAGAGGTGATTTTTAGCCTCTCTCGATTTTGTACTTAGAAAAAATCCAAATTTTTTTTTTTTTTTTTTCCGTTTTTTTTCTAAGTGTCTGATCGAGAGAAGGAAAAAGAGGTGATTTTTAGCCACTCTCGATTTTGTACTTACAAAAAATCCAAATTTTTTTTTTTTTTTTCCGTTTTTTTTCTAAGTGTCTGATCGAGAGAAGGAAAAAGAGGTGATTTTTAGCCTCTCTCGATTTTGTACTTAGAAAAAATCCAATTTTTTTTTTTTTTTTTTCATTTTTTTTTCTAAGTGTCTGATCGAGAGAAGGAAAAAGAGGTGATTTTTAGCCACTCTCGATTTTGTACTTAGAAAAAATCCAATTTTTTTTTTTTTTTTTTCTGTTTTTTTTCTAAGTGTCTGATCGAGAGAAGGAAAAAGAGGTGATTTTTAGCCACTCTCGATTTTGTACTTAGAAAAAATCCAATTTTTTTTTTTTTTTTTTCATTTTTTTTTCTAAGTGTCTGATCGAGAGAAGGAAAAAGAGGTGATTTTTAGCCACTCTCGATTTTGTACTTAGAAAAAATCCAAATTTTTATTTTTTTTTTTTCCGTTTTTTTTCTAAGTGTCTGATCGAGAAAAGGAAAAAGAGGTGATTTTTAGCCTCTCTCGATTTTGTACTTAGAAAAAATCCAAAATTTTTTTTTTTTTTTCCGTTTTTTTTCTAAGTGTCTGATCGAGAGAAGGAAAAAGAGGTGATTTTTAGCCTCTCTCGATTTTGTACTTAGAAAAAATCCAAATTTTTTTTTTTTTTTTTCCGTTTTTTTTCTAAGTGTCTGATCGAGAGAAGGAAAAAGAGGTGATTTTTAGCCACTCTCGATTTTGTACTTAGAAAAAATCCAAATTTTTTTTTTTTTTTTTTCCGTTTTTTTTCTAAGTGTCTGATCGAGAAAAGGAAAAAGAGGTGATTTTAGCCTCTCTCGATTTTGTACTTAGAAAAAATTCAATTTTTTATTTTTTTTTTTCCTTTTTTTTCTAAGTGTCTGATCGAGAGAAGGAAAAAGAGGTGATTTTTAACCTCTCTCGATTTTGTACTTAGAAAAAATCCAAATTTTTTTTTTTTTTTTTCCGTTTTTTTTCTAAGTGTCTGATCGAGAGAAGGAAAAAGAGGTGATTTTTAGCCACTCTCGATTTTGTACTTAGAAAAAATCCAATTTTTTTTTTTTTTTTTTTTCCGTTTTTTTTCTAAGTGTCTGATCGAGAGAAGGAAAAAGAGGTGATTTTTAGCCTCTCTCGATTTTGTACTTAGAAAAAATCCAAATTTTTTTTTTTTTTTTTTCCGTTTTTTTTCTAAGTGTCTGATCGAGAGAAGGAAAAAGAGGTGATTTTTAGCCACTCTCGATTTTGTACTTAGAAAAAATCCAATTTTTTTTTTTTTTTTTTCCGTTTTTTTTCTAAGTGTCTGATCGAGAGAAGGAAAAAGAGGTGATTTTTAGCCTCTCTCGATTTTGTACTTAGAAAAAATCCAATTTTTTTTTTTTTTTTTTCCGTTTTTTTTCTAAGTGTCTGATCGAGAGAAGGAAAAAGAGGTGATTTTTAGCCACTCTCGATTTTGTACTTAGAAAAAATCCAAATTTTTTTTCCCGTTTTTTTTCTAAGTGTCTGATCGAGAAAATGAAAAAGAGGTGATTTTTAGCCTCTCTTGATTTTGTACTTAGAAAAAATCCAAATTTTTTTTTTTTTTTTTTTCCGTTTTTTTTCTAAGTGTCTGATCGAGAGAAGGAAAAGAGGTGATTTTTAGCCACTCTCGCTTTTGTACTTAGAAAAAATCCAAATTTTTTTTTTTTTTTTTCCGTTTTTTTCTAAGTGTCTGATCGAGAGAAGGAAAAAGAGGTGATTTTTAGCCTCTCTCGATTTTGTACTTAGAAAAAATCCTATTTTTTTTTTTTTTTTTCATTTTTTTTTCTAAGTGTCTGATCGAGAGAAGGAAAAAGAGGTGATTTTTAGCCACTCTCGATTTTGTACTTAGAAAAAATCCAATTTTTTATTTTTTTTTTTTCTGTTTTTTTTCTAAGTGTCTGATCGAGAGAAGGAAAAAGAGGTGATTTTTAGCCACTCTCGATTTTGTACTTAGAAAAAATCCAATTTTTTTTTTTTTTTTTTCATTTTTTTTTCTAAGTGTCTGATCGAGAGAAGGAAAAAGAGGTGATTTTTAGCCACTCTCGATTTTGTACTTAGAAAAAATCCAATTTTTTTTTTTTTTTTTTCCGTTTTTTTTCTAAGTGTCTGATCGAGAGAAGGAAAAAGAGGTGATTTTTAGCCACTCTCGATTTTGTACTTAGAAAAAATCCAAATTTTTTTATTTTTTTTTTCCGTTTTTTTTCTAAGTGTCTGATCGAGAGAAGGAAAAAGAGGTGATTTTTAGCCTCTCTCGATTTGTACTTAGAAAAAATCCAATTTTTTTTTTTTTTTTTCCGTTTTTTTTCTAAGTGTCTGATCGAGAGAAGGAAAAAGAGGTGATTTTTAGCCTCTCTCGATTTTGTACTTAGAAAAAATCCAATTTTTTTTTTTTTTTTCATTTTTTTTTCTAAGTGTCTGATCGAGAGAAGGAAAAGAGGTGATTTTTAGCCACTCTCGATTTTGTACTTAGAAAAAATCCAAATTTTTTTTTTTTTTTTTTCTGTTTTTTTTCTAAGTGTCTGATCGAGAGAAGGAAAAAGAGGTGATTTTTAGCCACTCTCGATTTTGTACTTAGAAAAAATCCAATTTTTTTTTTTTTTTTTCATTTTTTTTTTAAGTGTCTGATCGAGAGAAGGAAAAAGAGGTGATTTTTGCCTCTCTCGATTTTGTACTTAGAAAAAAATCCAATTTTTTTTTTTTTTTTTTCATTTTTTTTTCTAAGTGTCTGATCGAGAGAAGGAAAAAGAGGTGATTTTTAGCCACTCTCGATTTTGTACTTAGAAAAAATACAATTTTTTTTTTTTTTTTTTCTGTTTTTTTTCTAAGTGTCTGATCGAGAGAAGGAAAAAGAGGTGATTTTTAGCCACTCTCGATTTTGTACTTAGAAAAAATCCAATTTTTTTTTTTTTTTTTCATTTTTTTTTCTAAGTGTCTGATCGAGAGAAGGAAAAAGAGGTGATTTTTAGCCACTCTCGATTTTGTACTAAGAAAAAATCCAAATTTTTTTTTTTTTTTTTTCCGTTTTTTTTCTAAGTGTCTGATCGAGAAAAGGAAAAAGAGGTGATTTTAGCCTCTCTCGATTTTGTACTTAGAAAAAATCCAAATTTTTTTTTTTTTTTTTTCCGTTTTTTTTCTAAGTGTCTGATCGAGAGAAGGAAAAAGAGGTGATTTTTAGCCTCTCTCGATTTTGTACTTAGAAAAAATCCAAATTTTTTTTTTTTTTTTTTCCGTTTTTTTTCTAAGTGTCTGATCGAGAGAAGGAAAAAGAGGTGATTTTTAGCCACTCTCGATTTTGTACTTACAAAAAATCCAAATTTTTTTTTTTTTTTTTTCGTTTTTTTTCTAAGTGTCTGATCGAGAAAAGGAAAAAGAGGTGATTTTTAGCCTCTCTCGATTTTGTACTTAGAAAAAATCCAAATTTTTTATTTTTTTTTTCCTTTTTTTTTCTAAGTGTCTGATCGAGAGAAGGAAAAAGAGGTGATTTTTAGCCTCTCTCGATTTTGTACTTAGAAAAAATCCAATTTTTTTTTTTTTTTTTCCGTTTTTTTTCTAAGTGTCTGATCGAGAGAAGGAAAAAGAGGTGATTTTTAGCCACTCTCGATTTTGTACTTAGAAAAAATCCAATTTTTTTTTTTTTTTTTTTCCGTTTTTTTTCTAAGTGTCTGATCGAGAAAAGGAAAAAGAGGTGATTTTTAGCCTCTCTCGATTTTGTACTTAGAAAAAATCCAATTTTTTTTTTTTTTTTTTCCGTTTTTTTTCTAAGTGTCTGATCGAGAGAAGGAAAAAGAGGTGATTTTTAGCCACTCTCGATTTTGTACTTAGAAAAAATCCAAATTTGTTTTTTTTTTTTTCCGTTTTTTTTCTAAGTGTCTGATCGAGAAAAGGAAAAAGAGGTGATTTTTAGCCTCTCTCGATTTTGTACTTAGAAAAAATCCAATTTTTATTTTTTTTTTTTCATTTTTTTTTCTAAGTGTCTGATCGAGAGAAGGAAAAAGAGGTGATTTTTAGACTCTCTCGATTTTGTACTTAGAAAAAATCCAAATTTTTTTTTTTTTTTTTTCCGTTTTTTTTTCTAAGTGTCTGATCGAGAGAAGGAAAAAGAGGTGATTTTTAGCCACTCTCGATTTTGTACTTAGAAAAAATCCAAATTTTTTTTTTTTTTTTTTCCGTTTTTTTTCTAAGTGTCTGATCGAGAAAAGGAAAAAGAGGTGATTTTTAGCCTCTCTCGATTTTGTACTTAGAAAAAATCCAATTTTTTTTTTTTTTTTTTCCGTTTTTTTTCTAAGTGTCTGATCGAGAGAAGGAAAAAGAGGTGATTTTTAGCCACTCTCGATTTTGTACTTAGAAAAAATCCAAATTTTTTTTTTTTTTTTTCCGTTTTTTTTCTAAGTGTCTGATCGAGAGAAGGAAAAAGAGGTGATTTTTAGCCTCTCTCGATTTTGTACTTAGAAAAAATCCAATTTTTTTTTTTTTTTTTTCCCGTTTTTTTTCTAAGTGTCTGATCGAGAGAAGGAAAAAGAGGTGATTTTTAGCCACTCTCGATTTTGTACTTAGAAAAAATCCAAATTTTTTTTTTTTTTTTTTTCCGTTTTTTTTCTAAGTGTCTGATCGAGAGAAGGAAAAAAGAGGTGATTTTTAGCCTCTCTCGATTTTGTACTTAGAAAAAATCCAAATTTTTTTTTTTTTTTTTTTCCGTTTTTTTTCTAAGTGTCTGATCGAGAAAAGGAAAAAGAGGTGATTTTTAGCCTCTCTCGATTTTGTACTTAGAAAAAATCCAAATTTTTTTTTTTTTTTTTCCGTTTTTTTTCTAAGTGTCTGATCGAGAGAAGGAAAAAGAGGTGATTTTTAGCCACTCTCGATTTTGTACTTAGAAAAAATCCAAATTTTTTTTTTTTTTTTTTCCGTTTTTTTCTAAGTGTCTGATCGAGAGAAGGAAAAAGAGGTGATTTTTAGCCTCTCTCGATTTTGTACTTAGAAAAAATCCAATTTTTTTTTTTTTTTTTTCATTTTTTTTCTAAGTGTCTGATCGAGAGAAGGAAAAAGAGGTGATTTTTAGCCACTCTCGATTTTGTACTTAGAAAAAATCCAAATTTTTTTTTTTTTTTTTTTCCGTTTTTTTTCTAAGTGTCTGATCGAGATAAGGAAAAAGAGGTGATTTTTAGCCACTCTCGATTTTGTACTTAGAAAAAATCCAAATTTTTTTTTTTTTTTTTTCCCGTTTTTTTCTAAGTGTCTGATCGAGAGAAGGAAAAAGAGGTGATTTTTAGCCTCTCTCGATTTTGTACTTAGAAAAAATCCAAATTTTTTTTTTTTTTTTTTCCGTTTTTTTTCTAAGTGTCTGATCGAGAGAAGGAAAAAGAGGTGATTTTTAGCCACTCTCGATTTTGTACTTAGAAAAAATCCAAATTTTTTTTTTTTTTTTTCCCGTTTTTTTTCTAAGTGTCTGATCGAGAAAGGAAAAAGAGGTGATTTTTAGCCTCTCTCGATTTTGTACTTAGAAAAAATCCAAATTTTTTTTTTTTTTTTTTCCGTTTTTTTTTCTAAGTGTCTGATCGAGAGAAGGAAAAAGAGGTGATTTTTAGCCACTCTCGATTTTGTACTTAGAAAAAATCCAAATTTTTTTTTTTTTTTTTCCGTTTTTTTTCTAAGTGTCTGATCGAGAAAAGGAAAAAGAGGTGATTTTTAGCCTCTCTCGATTTTGTACTTAGAAAAAATCCAATTTTTTTTTTTTTTTTTTCCTTTTTTTTTCTTAGTGTCTGATCGAGAGAAGGAAAAAGAGGTGATTTTTAGCCTCTCTCGATTTTGTACTTAGAAAAAATCCAATTTTTTTTTTTTTTTTTTCCGTTTTTTTTCTAAGTGTCTGATCGAGAGAAGGAAAAAGAGGTGATTTTTAGCCACTCTCGATTTTGTACTTAGAAAAAATCCAATTTTTTTTTTTTTTTTTTTCCGTTTTTTTTTCTAAGTGTCTGATCGAGAAAAGGAAAAAGAGGTGATTTTTAGCCACTCTCGATTTTGTACTTAGAAAAAATCCAAATTTTTTTTTTTTTTTTTTCCGTTTTTTTTCTAAGTGTCTGATCGAGAGAAGGAAAAAGAGGTGATTTTTAGCCTCTCTCGATTTTGTACTTAGAAAAAATCCAAATTTTTTTTTTTTTTTTTTTTCCGTTTTTTTTCTAAGTGTCTGATCGAGAAAAGGAAAAAGAGGTGATTTTTAGCCTCTCTCGATGTTGTACTTAGAAAAAATCCAAATTTTTTTTTTTTTTTTTTCCGTTTTTTTTCTAAGTGTCTGATCGAGAGAAGGAAAAAGAGGTGATTTTTAGCCACTCTCGATTTTGTACTTAGAAAAAATCCAAATTTTTTTTTTTTTTTTTCCGTTTTTTTTCTAAGTGTCTGATCGAGAGAAGGAAAAAGAGGTGATTTTTAGCCTCTCTCGATTTTGTACTTAGAAAAAATCCAATTTTTTTTTTTTTTTTTCATTTTTTTTTCTAAGTGTCTGATCGAGAGAAGGAAAAAGAGGTGATTTTTAGCCACTCTCGATTTTGTACTTAGAAAAAATCCAAATTTTTTTTTTTTTTTTTTCCGTTTTTTTTCAAGTGTCTGATCGAGAGAAGGAAAAGGAGGTGATTTTTAGCCACTCTCGATTTTGTACTTAGAAAAAATCCAAATTTTTTTTTTTTTTTTTTTTTCTAAGTGTCTGATCGAGAAATGAAAAAGAGGTGATTTTTAGCCTCTCTCGATTTTGTACTTAGAAAAAATCCAAATTTTTTTTTTTTTTTTTTCCGTTTTTTTTCTAAGTGTCTGATCGAGAGAAGGAAAAAGAGGTGATTTTTAGCCACTCTCGATTTTGTACTTACAAAAAATCCAAATTTTTTTTTTTTTTTTCCGTTTTTTTTCTAAGTGTCTGATCGAGAGAAGGAAAAAGAGGTGATTTTTAGCCTCTCTCGATTTTGTACTTAGAAAAAATCCAATTTTTTTTTTTTTTTTTTCATTTTTTTTTCTAAGTGTCTGATCGAGAGAAGGAAAAAGAGGTGATTTTTAGCCACTCTCGATTTTGTACTTAGAAAAAATCCAATTTTTTTTTTTTTTTTTCTGTTTTTTTTCTAAGTGTCTGATCGAGAGAAGGAAAAAGAGGTGATTTTTAGCCACTCTCGATTTTGTACTTAGAAAAAATCCAATTTTTTTTTTTTTTTTTTCATTTTTTTTCTAAGTGTCTGATCGAGAGAAGGAAAAAGAGGTGATTTTTAGCCACTCTCGATTTTGTACTTAGAAAAAATCCAAATTTTTTTTTTTTTTTTTCCGTTTTTTTTCTAAGTGTCTGATCGAGAAAAGGAAAAAGAGGTGATTTTTAGCCTCTCTCGATTTTGTACTTAGAAAAAATCCAAATTTTTTTTTTTTTTTTTTCCGTTTTTTTTCTAAGTGTCTGATCGAGAGAAGGAAAAAGAGGTGATTTTTAGCCTCTCTCGATTTTGTACTTAGAAAAAATCCAAATTTTTTTTTTTTTTTTTTCCGTTTTTTTTCTAAGTGTCTGATCGAGAGAAGGAAAAAGAGGTGATTTTTAGCCACTCTCGATTTTGTACTTAGAAAAAATCCAAATTTTTTTTTTTTTTTTTTCCGTTTTTTTTCTAAGTGTCTGATCGAGAAAAGGAAAAAGAGGTGATTTTTAGCCTCTCTCGATTTTGTACTTAGAAAAAATTCAAATTTTTTATTTTTTTTTTCCTTTTTTTTCTAAGTGTCTGATCGAGAGAAGGAAAAAGAGGTGATTTTTAACCTCTCTCGATTTTGTACTTAGAAAAAATCCAAATTTTTTTTTTTTTTTTTTCCGTTTTTTTTCTAAGTGTCTGATCGAGAGAAGGAAAAAGAGGTGATTTTTAGCCACTCTCGATTTTGTACTTAGAAAAAATCCAATTTTTTTTTTTTTTTTTTTCCGTTTTTTTTCTAAGTGTCTGATCGAGAGAAGGAAAAAGAGGTGATTTTTAGCCACTCTCGATTTTGTACTTAGAAAAAATCCAATTTTTTTTTTTTTTTTTTTCTGTTTTTTTTCTAAGTGTCTGATCGAGAGAAGGAAAAAGAGGTGATTTTTAGCCACTCTCGATTTTGTACTTAGAAAAAATCCAATTTTTTTTTTTTTTTTTTCCGTTTTTTTTCTAAGTGTCTGATCGAGAGAAGGAAAAAGAGGTGATTTTTAGCCACTCTCGATTTTGTACTTAGAAAAAATCCAATTTTTTTTTTTTTTTTTTCCCGTTTTTTTTCTAAGTGTCTGATCGAGAGAAGGAAAAAGAGGTGATTTTTAGCCTCTCTCGATTTTGTACTTAGAAAAAATCCAAATTTTTTTTTTTTTTTTTTCCGTTTTTTTTCTAAGTGTCTGATCGAGAGAAGGAAAAAGAGGTGATTTTAGCCACTCTCGCTTTTGTACTTAGAAAAAATCCAAATTTTTTTTTAATTTTTTTCCGTTTTTTTTCTAAGTGTCTGATCGAGAGAAGGAAAAAGAGGTGATTTTTAGCCTCTCTCGATTTTGTACTTAGAAAAAATCCTATTTTTTTTTTTTTTTTTTCATTTTTTTTTCTAAGTGTCTGATCGAGAGAAGGAAAAAGAGGTGATTTTTAGCCACTCTCGATTTTGTACTTAGAAAAAATCCAATTTTTTATTTTTTTTTTTTCTGTTTTTTTTCTAAGTGTCTGATCGAGAGAAGGAAAAAGAGGTGATTTTTAGCCACTCTCGATTTTGTACTTAGAAAAAATCCAATTTTTTTTTTTTTTTTTTCATTTTTTTTTCTAAGTGTCTGATCGAGAGAAGGAAAAAGAGGTGATTTTTAGCCACTCTCGATTTTGTACTTAGAAAAAATCCAATTTTTTTTTTTTTTTTTTCCGTTTTTTTTCTAAGTGTCTGATCGAGAGAAGGAAAAAGAGGTGATTTTTAGCCACTCTCGATTTTGTACTTAGAAAAAATCCAAATTTTTTTATTTTTTTTTTCCGTTTTTTTCTAAGTGTCTGATCGAGAGAAGGAAAAAGAGGTGATTTTTAGCCTCTCTCGATTTTGTACTTAGAAAAAATCCAAATTTTTTTTTTTTTTTTTCCGTTTTTTTTCTAAGTGTCTGATCGAGAGAAGGAAAAAGAGGTGATTTTTAGCCTCTCTCGATTTTGTACTTAGAAAAAATCCAATTTTTTTTTTTTTTTTCATTTTTTTTTCTAAGTGTCTGATCGAGAGAAGGAAAAAGAGGTGATTTTTAGCCACTCTCGATTTTGTACTTAGAAAAAATCCAATTTTTTTTTTTTTTTTTTCTGTTTTTTTCTAAGTGTCTGATCGAGAGAAGGAAAAAGAGGTGATTTTAGCCACTCTCGATTTTGTACTTAGAAAAAATCCAATTTTTTTTTTTTTTTTTTCATTTTTTTTTCTAAGTGTCTGATCGAGAGAAGGAAAAAGAGGTGATTTTTAGCCACTCTCGATTTTGTACTTAGAAAAAATACAATTTTTTTTTTTTTTTTTCTGTTTTTTTTCTAAGTGTCTGATCGAGAGAAGGAAAAAGAGGTGATTTTTAGCCACTCTCGATTTTGTACTTAGAAAAAATCCAATTTTTTTTTTTTTTTTTCATTTTTTTTTCTAAGTGTCTGATCGAGAGAAGGAAAAAGAGGTGATTTTAGCCACTCTCGATTTTGTACTAAGAAAAAATCCAATTTTTTTTTTTTTTTTTTTTCCGTTTTTTTTCTAAGTGTCTGATCGAGAAAAGGAAAAAGAGGTGATTTTTAGCCTCTCTCGATTTTGTACTTAGAAAAAATCCAAATTTTTTTTTTTTTTTTTTCCGTTTTTTTTCTAAGTGTCTGATCGAGAGAAGGAAAAAGAGGTGATTTTTAGCCTCTCTCGATTTTGTACTTAGAAAAAATCCAAATTTTTTATTTTTTTTTTCCTTTTTTTTTCTAAGTGTCTGATCGAGAGAAGGAAAAAGAGGTGATTTTTAGCCTCTCTCGATTTTGTACTTAGAAAAAATCCAAATTTTTTTTTTTTTTTTTTCCGTTTTTTTTCTAAGTGTCTGATCGAGAGAAGGAAAAAGAGGTGATTTTTAGCCACTCTCGATTTTGTACTTAGAAAAAATCCAATTTTTTTTTTTTTTTTTTCCCGTTTTTTTTCTAAGTGTCTGATCGAGAAAAGGAAAAAGAGGTGATTTTTAGCCTCTCTCGATTTTGTACTTAGAAAAAATCCAATTTTTTTTTTTTTTTTCATTTTTTTTTCTAAGTGTCTGATCGAGAGAAGGAAAAAGAGGTGATTTTTAGCCACTCTCGATTTTGTACTTAGAAAAAATCCAAATTTTTTTTTTTTTTTTTTCTGTTTTTTTTCTAAGTGTCTGATCGAGAGAAGGAAAAAGAGGTGATTTTTAGCCACTCTCGATTTTGTACTTAGAAAAAATCCAATTTTTTTTTTTTTTTTTCATTTTTTTTTTAAGTGTCTGATCGAGAGAAGGAAAAAGAGGTGATTTTTGCCTCTCTCGATTTTGTACTTAGAAAAAATCCAATTTTTTTTTTTTTTTTTTCATTTTTTTTTCTAAGTGTCTGATCGAGAGAAGGAAAAAGAGGTGATTTTTAGCCACTCTCGATTTTGTACTTAGAAAAAATACAATTTTTTTTTTTTTTTTTTCTGTTTTTTTTCTAAGTGTCTGATCGAGAGAAGGAAAAAGAGGTGATTTTTAGCCACTCTCGATTTTGTACTTAGAAAAAATCCAATTTTTTTTTTTTTTTTTCTTTTTTTTTTCTAAGTGTCTGATCGAGAGAAGGAAAAAGAGGTGATTTTTAGCCACTCTCGATTTTGTACTAAGAAAAAATCCAATTTTTTTTTTTTTTTTTTTTCCGTTTTTTTTCTAAGTGTCTGATCGAGAAAAGGAAAAAGAGGTGATTTTTAGCCTCTCTCGATTTTGTACTTAGAAAAAATCCAAATTTTTTTTTTTTTTTTTTCCGTTTTTTTTCTAAGTGTCTGATCGAGAGAAGGAAAAAGAGGTGATTTTTAGCCTCTCTCGATTTTGTACTTAGAAAAAATCCAAATTTTTTTTTTTTTTTTTCCGTTTTTTTTCTAAGTGTCTGATCGAGAGAAGGAAAAAGAGGTGATTTTTAGCCACTCTCGATTTTGTACTTAGAAAAAATCCAAATTTTTTTTTTTTTTTTTTCCGTTTTTTTTCTAAGTGTCTGATCGAGAAAAGGAAAAAGAGGTGATTTTTAGCCTCTCTCGATTTTGTACTTAGAAAAAATCCAAATTTTTTATTTTTTTTTTCCTTTTTTTTTCTAAGTGTCTGATCGAGAGAAGGAAAAAGAGGTGATTTTTAGCCTCTCTCGATTTTGTACTTAGAAAAAATCCAAATTTTTTTTTTTTTTTTCCGTTTTTTTTCTAAGTGTCTGATCGAGAGAAGGAAAAAGAGGTGATTTTTAGCCACTCTCGATTTTGTACTTAGAAAAAATCCAATTTTTTTTTTTTTTTTTTTCCGTTTTTTTTCTAAGTGTCTGATCGAGAAAAGGAAAAAGAGGTGATTTTTAGCCTCTCTCGATTTTGTACTTAGAAAAAATCCAATTTTTTTTTTTTTTTTTTCCGTTTTTTTTCTAAGTGTCTGATCGAGAGAAGGAAAAAGAGGTGATTTTTAGCCACTCTCGATTTTGTACTTAGAAAAAATCCAAATTTTTTTTTTTTTTTTTTCCGTTTTTTTTTCTAAGTGTCTGATCGAGAAAAGGAAAAAGAGGTGATTTTTAGCCTCTCTCGATTTTGTACTTAGAAAAAATCCAATTTTTATTTTTTTTTTTTCATTTTTTTTTCTAAGTGTCTGATCGAGAGAAGGAAAAAGAGGTGATTTTTAGCCACTCTCGATTTTGTACTTAGAAAAAATCCAATTTTTTTTTTTTTTTTTCATTTTTTTTTCTAAGTGTCTGATCGAGAGAAGGAAAAAGAGGTGATTTTTAGCCACTCTCGATTTTGTACTTAGAAAAAATCCAATTTTTTTTTTTTTTTTTTTCCGTTTTTTTTCTAAGTGTCTGATCGAGAGAAGGAAAAAGAGGTGATTTTTAGCCACTCTCGATTTTGTACTTAGAAAAAATCCAAATTTTTTTATTTTTTTTTTCCGTTTTTTTTCTAAGTGTCTGATCGAGAGAAGGAAAAAGAGGTGATTTTTAGCCTCTCTCGATTTTGTACTTAGAAAAAATCCAAATTTTTTTTTTTTCTTTTCCGTTTTTTTTCTAAGCGTCTGATCGAGAGAAGGAAAAAGAGGTGATTTTTAGCCTCTCTCGATTTTGTACTTAGAAAAAATCCAATTTTTTTTTTTTTTTTCATTTTTTTTTCTAAGTGTCTGATCGAGAGAAGGAAAAAGAGGTGATTTTTAGCCACTCTCGATTTTGTACTTAGAAAAAATCCAAATTTTTTTTTTTTTTTTCTGTTTTTTTTCTAAGTGTCTGATCGAGAGAAGGAAAAAGAGGTGATTTTTAGCCACTCTCGATTTTGTACTTAGAAAAAATCCAATTTTTTTTTTTTTTTTTTCATTTTTTTTTAAGTGTCTGATCGAGAGAAGGAAAAAGAGGTGATTTTTGCCTCTCTCGATTTTGTACTTAGAAAAAATCCAATTTTTTTTTTTTTTTTTTCATTTTTTTTTCTAAGTGTCTGATCGAGAGAAGGAAAAAGAGGTGATTTTTAGCCACTCTCGATTTTGTACTTAGAAAAAATACAATTTTTTTTTTTTTTTTCTGTTTTTTTTCTAAGTGTCTGATCGAGAGAAGGAAAAAGAGGTGATTTTTAGCCACTCTCGATTTTGTACTTAGAAAAAATCCAATTTTTTTTTTTTTTTTTTCATTTTTTTTTCTAAGTGTCTGATCGAGAGAAGGAAAAAGAGGTGATTTTTAGCCACTCTCGATTTTGTACTAAGAAAAAATCCAATTTTTTTTTTTTTTTTTTTTCCGTTTTTTTTCTAAGTGTCTGATCGAGAAAAGGAAAAAGAGGTGATTTTTAGCCTCTCTCGATTTTGTACTTAGAAAAAATCCAAATTTTTTTTTTTTTTTTTCCGTTTTTTTTCTAAGTGTCTGATCGAGAGAAGGAAAAAGAGGTGATTTTTAGCCTCTCTCGATTTTGTACTTAGAAAAAATCCAAATTTTTTTTTTTTTTTTTTCCGTTTTTTTTCTAAGTGTCTGATCGAGAGAAGGAAAAAGAGGTGATTTTTAGCCACTCTCGATTTTGTACTTAGAAAAAATCCAAATTTTTTTTTTTTTTTTTTCCGTTTTTTTTCTAAGTGTCTGATCGAGAAAAGGAAAAAGAGGTGATTTTTAGCCTCTCTCGATTTTGTACTTAGAAAAAATCCAAATTTTTTATTTTTTTTTCCTTTTTTTTTTCTAAGTGTCTGATCGAGAGAAGGAAAAAGAGGTGATTTTTAGCCTCTCTCGATTTTGTACTTAGAAAAAATCCAAATTTTTTTTTTTTTTTTCCGTTTTTTTTCTAAGTGTCTGATCGAGAGAAGGAAAAAGAGGTGATTTTTAGCCACTCTCGATTTTGTACTTAGAAAAAATCCAATTTTTTTTTTTTTTTTTTTCCGTTTTTTTTCTAAGTGTCTGATCGAGAAAAGGAAAAAGAGGTGATTTTTAGCCTCTCTCGATTTTGTACTTAGAAAAAATCCAATTTTTTTTTTTTTTTTTTTCCGTTTTTTTTCTAAGTGTCTGATCGAGAGAAGGAAAAAGAGGTGATTTTTAGCCACTCTCGATTTTGTACTTAGAAAAAATCCAAATTTTTTTTTTTTTTTTTCCGTTTTTTTTCTAAGTGTCTGATCGAGAAAAGGAAAAAGAGGTGATTTTTAGCCTCTCTCGATTTTGTACTTAGAAAAAATCCAATTTTTATTTTTTTTTTTTCATTTTTTTTTCTAAGTGTCTGATCGAGAGAAGGAAAAAGAGGTGATTTTTAGACTCTCTCGATTTTGTACTTAGAAAAAATCCAAATTTTTTTTTTTTTTTTTTTCCGTTTTTTTTCTAAGTGTCTGATCGAGAGAAGGAAAAAGAGGTGATTTTTAGCCACTCTCGATTTTGTACTTAGAAAAAATCCAAATTTTTTTTTTTTTTTTTCCGTTTTTTTTCTAAGTGTCTGATCGAGAAAAGGAAAAAGAGGTGATTTTTAGCCTCTCTCGATTTTGTACTTAGAAAAAATCCAATTTTTTTTTTTTTTTTTTCCGTTTTTTTTCTAAGTGTCTGATCGAGAGAAGGAAAAAGAGGTGATTTTTAGCCACTCTCGATTTTGTACTTAGAAAAAATCCAAATTTTTTTTTTTTTTTTCCGTTTTTTTTCTAAGTGTCTGATCGAGAAAAGGAAAAAGAGGTTATTTTTAGCCTCTCTCGATTTTGTACTTAGAAAAAATCCAAATTTTTTTTTTTTTTTTCCTTTTTTTTTCTAAGTGTCTGATCGAGAGAAGGAAAAAGAGGTGATTTTTAGCCTCTCTCGATTTTGTACTTAGAAAAAATCCAATTTTTTTTTTTTTTTTTTTTCCGTTTTTTTTCTAAGTGTCTGATCGAGAGAAGGAAAAAGAGGTGATTTTTAGCCACTCTCGATTTTGTACTTAGAAAAAATCCAATTATTTTTTTTTTTTTTTCCCGTTTTTTTTCTAAGTGTCTGATCGAGAGAAGGAAAAAGAGGTGATTTTTAGCCACTCTCGATTTTGTACTTAGAAAAAATCCAAATTTTTTTTTTTTTTTTTTTCCGTTTTTTTTCTAAGTGTCTGATCGAGAGAAGGAAAAAGAGGTGATTTTTAGCCTCTCTCGATTTTGTACTTAGAAAAAATCCAAATTTTTTTTTTTTTTTTTTTCCGTTTTTTTTCTAAGTGTCTGATCGAGAAAGGAAAAAGAGGTGATTTTTAGCCTCTCTCGATTTTGTACTTAGAAAAAATCCAAATTTTTTATTTTTTTTTTCCTTTTTTTTTCTAAGTGTCTGATCGAGAGAAGGAAAAAGAGGTGATTTTTAGCCTCTCTCGATTTTGTACTTAGAAAAAATCCAAATTTTTTTTTTTTTTTTCCGTTTTTTTTCTAAGTGTCTGATCGAGAGAAGGAAAAAGAGGTGATTTTTAGCCACTCTCGATTTTGTACTTAGAAAAAATCCAATTTTTTTTTTTTTTTTTTTCCGTTTTTTTTCTAAGTGTCTGATCGAGAAAAGGAAAAAGAGGTGATTTTTAGCCTCTCTCGATTTTGTACTTAGAAAAAATCCAATTTTTTTTTTTTTTTTCATTTTTTTTTCTAAGTGTCTGATCGAGAGAAGGAAAAAGAGGTGATTTTTAGCCACTCTCGATTTTGTACTTAGAAAAAATCCAAATTTTTTTTTTTTTTTTTCTGTTTTTTTTCTAAGTGTCTGATCGAGAGAAGGAAAAAGAGGTGATTTTTAGCCACTCTCGATTTTGTACTAAGAAAAAATCCAATTTTTTTTTTTTTTTTTCATTTTTTTTTTAAGTGTCTGATCGAGAGAAGGAAAAAGAGGTGATTTTTGCCTCTCTCGATTTTGTACTTAGAAAAAATCCAATTTTTTTTTTTTTTTTTCATTTTTTTTTCTAAGTGTCTGATCGAGAGAAGGAAAAAGAGGTGATTTTTAGCCACTCTCGATTTTGTACTTAGAAAAAATACAATTTTTTTTTTTTTTTTTTCTGTTTTTTTTCTAAGTGTCTGATCGAGAGAAGGAAAAAGAGGTGATTTTTAGCCACTCTCGATTTTGTACTTAGAAAAAATCCAATTTTTTTTTTTTTTTTTTCATTTTTTTTTCTAAGTGTCTGATCGAGAGAAGGAAAAAGAGGTGATTTTTAGCCACTCTCGATTTTGTACTAAGAAAAAATCCAATTTTTTTTTTTTTTTTTTTTCCGTTTTTTTTCTAAGTGTCTGATCGAGAAAAGGAAAAAGAGGTGATTTTTAGCCTCTCTCGATTTTGTACTTAGAAAAAATCCAAATTTTTTTTTTTTTTTTTTCCGTTTTTTTTCTAAGTGTCTGATCGAGAGAAGGAAAAAGAGGTGATTTTTAGCCTCTCTCGATTTTGTACTTAGAAAAAATCCAAATTTTTTTTTTTTTTTTTTCCGTTTTTTTTCTAAGTGTCTGATCGAGAGAAGGAAAAAGAGGTGATTTTTAGCCACTCTCGATTTTGTACTTAGAAAAAATCCAATTTTTTTTTTTTTTTTTTCCGTTTTTTTTCTAAGTGTCTGATCGAGAAAAGGAAAAAGAGGTGATTTTTAGCCTCTCTCGATTTTGTACTTAGAAAAAATCCAATTTTTTTTTTTTTTTTTCCGTTTTTTTTCTAAGTGTCTGATCGAGAGAAGAAAAAGAGGTGATTTTTAGCCACTCTCGATTTTGTACTTAGAAAAAATCCAAATTTTTTTTTTTTTTTTTTCCGTTTTTTTTCTAAGTGTCTGATCGAGAAAAGGAAAAAGAGGTGATTTTTAGCCTCTCTCGATTTTGTACTTAGAAAAAATCCAATTTTTTATTTTTTTTTTTCATTTTTTTTTCTAAGTGTCTGATCGAGAGAAGGAAAAAGAGGTGATTTTTAGCCACTCTCGATTTTGTACTTAGAAAAAATCCAATTTTTTTTTTTTTTTTTCATTTTTTTTTCTAAGTGTCTGATCGAGAGAAGGAAAAAGAGGTGATTTTTAGCCACTCTCGATTTTGTACTTAGAAAAAATCCAATTTTTTTTTTTTTTTTTTTCCGTTTTTTTTCTAAGTGTCTGATCGAGAGAAGGAAAAAGAGGTGATTTTTAGCCACTCTCGATTTTGTACTTAGAAAAAATCCAAATTTTTTTATTTTTTTTTTCCGTTTTTTTTCTAAGTGTCTGATCGAGAGAAGGAAAAAGAGGTGATTTTTAGCCTCTCTCGATTTTGTACTTAGAAAAAATCCAAATTTTTTTTTTTTTTTTTCCGTTTTTTTTCTAAGTGTCTGATCGAGAGAAGGAAAAAGAGGTGATTTTTAGCCTCTCTCGATTTTGTACTTAGAAAAAATCCAATTTTTTTTTTTTTTTTCATTTTTTTTTCTAAGTGTCTGATCGAGAGAAGGAAAAAGAGGTGATTTTTAGCCACTCTCGATTTTGTACTTAGAAAAAATCCAAATTTTTTTTTTTTTTTTTTCTGTTTTTTTCTAAGTGTCTGATCGAGAGAAGGAAAAAAGAGGTGATTTTTAGCCACTCTCGATTTTGTACTTAGAAAAAATCCAATTTTTTTTTTTTTTTTTTCATTTTTTTTTTAAGTGTCTGATCGAGAGAAGGAAAAAGAGGTGATTTTTGCCTCTCTCGATTTTGTACTTAGAAAAAATCCAATTTTTTTTTTTTTTTTTTCATTTTTTTTTCTAAGTGTCTGATCGAGAGAAGGAAAAAGAGGTGATTTTTAGCCACTCTCGATTTTGTACTTAGAAAAAATACAATTTTTTTTTTTTTTTTTCTGTTTTTTTTCTAAGTGTCTGATCGAGAGAAGGAAAAAGAGGTGATTTTTAGCCACTCTCGATTTTGTACTTAGAAAAAATCCAATTTTTTTTTTTTTTTTTTCATTTTTTTTTCTAAGTGTCTGATCGAGAGAAGGAAAAAGAGGTGATTTTTAGCCACTCTCGATTTTGTACTAAGAAAAAATCCAATTTTTTTTTTTTTTTTTTTCCGTTTTTTTTCTAAGTGTCTGATCGAGAAAAGGAAAAAGAGGTGATTTTTAGCCTCTCTCGATTTTGTACTTAGAAAAAATCCAAATTTTTTTTTTTTTTTTTTCCGTTTTTTTCTAAGTGTCTGATCGAGAGAAGGAAAAAGAGGTGATTTTTAGCCTCTCTCGATTTTGTACTTAGAAAAAATCCAAATTTTTTTTTTTTTTTTTTTCCGTTTTTTTTCTAAGTGTCTGATCGAGAGAAGGAAAAAGAGGTGATTTTTAGCCACTCTCGATTTTGTACTTAGAAAAAATCCAAATTTTTTTTTTTTTTTTTTCCGTTTTTTTTCTAAGTGTCTGATCGAGAAAAGGAAAAAGAGGTGATTTTTAGCCTCTCTCGATTTTGTACTTAGAAAAAATCCAAATTTTTTATTTTTTTTTTTCCGTTTTTTTTTCTAAGTGTCTGATCGAGAGAAGGAAAAAGAGGTGATTTTTAGCCTCTCTCGATTTTGTACTTAGAAAAAAATCCAAATTTTTTTTTTTTTTTTTCCGTTTTTTTTCTAAGTGTCTGATCGAGAGAAGGAAAAAGAGGTGATTTTTAGCCACTCTCGATTTTGTACTTAGAAAAAATCCAATTTTTTTTTTTTTTTTTTTCCGTTTTTTTTCTAAGTGTCTGATCGAGAAAAGGAAAAAGAGGTGATTTTTAGCCTCTCTCGATTTTGTACTTAGAAAAAATCCAATTTTTTTTTTTTTTTTTTTCCGTTTTTTTTCTAAGTGTCTGATCGAGAGAAGGAAAAAGAGGTGATTTTTAGCCACTCTCTTTGTACTTAGAAAAAATCCAAATTTTTTTTTTTTTTTTTTCCGTTTTTTTTCTAAGTGTCTGATCGAGAAAAGGAAAAAGAGGTGATTTTTAGCCTCTCTCGATTTTGTACTTAGAAAAAATCCAATTTTTATTTTTTTTTTTTCATTTTTTTTTCTAAGTGTCTGATCGAGAGAAGGAAAAAGAGGTGATTTTTAGACTCTCTCGATTTTGTACTTAGAAAAAATCCAAATTTTTTTTTTTTTTTTTTCCGTTTTTTTTCTAAGTGTCTGATCGAGAGAAGGAAAAAGAGGTGATTTTTAGCCACTCTCGATTTTGTACTTAGAAAAAATCCAAATTTTTTTTTTTTTTTTTTCCGTTTTTTTTCTAAGTGTCTGATCGAGAAAAGGAAAAAGAGGTGATTTTTAGCCTCTCTCGATTTTGTACTTAGAAAAAATCCAATTTTTTTTTTTTTTTTTTTCCGTTTTTTTTCTAAGTGTCTGATCGAGAGAAGGAAAAAGAGGTGATTTTTAGCCACTCTCGATTTTGTACTTAGAAAAAATCCAAATTGTTTTTTTTTTTTTCCGTTTTTTTTCTAAGTGTCTGATCGAGAAAAGGAAAAAGAGGTTATTTTTAGCCTCTCTCGATTTTGTACTTAGAAAAAATCCAAATTTTTTTTTTTTTTTTCCTTTTTTTTTCTAAGTGTCTGATCGAGAGAAGGAAAAAGAGGTGATTTTTAGCCTCTCTCGATTTTGTACTTAGAAAAAATCCAAATTTTTTATTTTTTTTTTCCTTTTTTTTTCTAAGTGTCTGATCGAGAGAAGGAAAAAGAGGTGATTTTTAGCCTCTCTCGATTTTGTACTTAGAAAAAATCCAAATTTTTTTTTTTTTTTTTCCGTTTTTTTTCTAAGTGTCTGATCGAGAGAAGGAAAAAGAGGTGATTTTTAGCCACTCTCGATTTTGTACTTAGAAAAAATCCAATTTTTTTTTTTTTTTTTTTCCGTTTTTTTTCTAAGTGTCTGATCGAGAAAAGGAAAAAGAGGTGATTTTTAGCCTCTCTCGATTTTGTACTTAGAAAAAATCCAATTTTTTTTTTTTTTCATTTTTTTTTCTAAGTGTCTGATCGAGAGAAGGAAAAAGAGGTGATTTTTAGCCACTCTCGATTTTGTACTTAGAAAAAATCCAAATTTTTTTTTTTTTTTTTTCTGTTTTTTTTCTAAGTGTCTGATCGAGAGAAGGAAAAAGAGGTGATTTTTAGCCACTCTCGATTTTGTACTAAGAAAAAATCCAATTTTTTTTTTTTTTTTTTCATTTTTTTTTTAAGTGTCTGATCGAGAGAAGGAAAAAGAGGTGATTTTTGCCTCTCTCGATTTTGTACTTAGAAAAAATCCAATTTTTTTTTTTTTTTTTTCATTTTTTTTTCTAAGTGTCTGATCGAGAGAAGGAAAAAGAGGTGATTTTTAGCCTCTCTCGATTTTGTACTTAGAAAAAATCCAAATTTTTTTTTTTTTTTTTTCCGTTTTTTTTCTAAGTGTCTGATCGAGAGAAGGAAAAAGAGGTGATTTTTAGCCACTCTCGATTTTGTACTTAGAAAAAATCCAAATTTTTTTTTTTTTTTTTTCCGTTTTTTTTCTAAGTGTCTGATCGAGAAAAGGAAAAAGAGGTGATTTTTAGCCTCTCTCGATTTTGTACTTAGAAAAAATCCAAATTTTTTATTTTTTTTTCCCTTTTTTTTTCTAAGTGTCTGATCGAGAGAAGGAAAAAGAGGTGATTTTTAGCCTCTCTCGATTTTGTACTTAGAAAAAATCCAAATTTTTTTTTTTTTTTTTCCGTTTTTTTTCTAAGTGTCTGATCGAGAGAAGGAAAAAGAGGTGATTTTTAGCCACTCTCGATTTTGTACTTAGAAAAAATCCAATTTTTTTTTTTTTTTTTTTCCGTTTTTTTTCTAAGTGTCTGATCGAGAAAAGGAAAAAGAGGTGATTTTTAGCCTCTCTCGATTTTGTACTTAGAAAAAATCCAATTTTTTTTTTTTTTTTTTCCGTTTTTTTTCTAAGTGTCTGATCGAGAGAAGGAAAAAGAGGTGATTTTTAGCCACTCTCGATTTTGTACTTAGAAAAAATCCAAATTTTTTTTTTTTTTTTTTCCGTTTTTTTTCTAAGTGTCTGATCGAGAAAAGGAAAAAGAGGTGATTTTTAGCCTCTCTCGATTTTGTACTTAGAAAAAATCCAATTTTTATTTTTTTTTTTTCATTTTTTTTTCTAAGTGTCTGATCGAGAGAAGGAAAAAGAGGTGATTTTTAGCCACTCTCGATTTTGTACTTAGAAAAAATCCAATTTTTTTTTTTTTTTTTTCATTTTTTTTTCTAAGTGTCTGATCGAGAGAAGGAAAAAGAGGTGATTTTTAGCCTCTCTCGATTTTGTACTTAGAAAAAATCCAATTTTTTTTTTTTTTTTTCATTTTTTTTTCTAAGTGTCTGATCGAGAGAAGGAAAAAGAGGTGATTTTTAGCCACTCTCGATTTTGTACTTAGAAAAAATCCAAATTTTTTTTTTTTTTTTTTCTGTTTTTTTTCTAAGTGTCTGATCGAGAGAAGGAAAAAGAGGTGATTTTTAGCCACTCTCGATTTTGTACTTAGAAAAAATCCAATTTTTTTTTTTTTTTTTTCATTTTTTTTTTAAGTGTCTGATCGAGAGAAGGAAAAAGAGGTGATTTTTGCCTCTCTCGATTTTGTACTTAGAAAAAATCCAATTTTTTTTTTTTTTTTTTCATTTTTTTTTCTAAGTGTCTGATCGAGAGAAGGAAAAAGAGGTGATTTTTAGCCACTCTCGATTTTGTACTTAGAAAAAATACAATTTTTTTTTTTTTTTTTCTGTTTTTTTTCTAAGTGTCTGATCGAGAGAAGGAAAAAGAGGTGATTTTTAGCCACTCTCGATTTTGTACTTAGAAAAAATCCAATTTTTTTTTTTTTTTTTTCATTTTTTTTTCTAAGTGTCTGATCGAGAGAAGGAAAAAGAGGTGATTTTTAGCCACTTTCGATTTTGTACTAAGAAAAAATCCAATTTTTTTTTTTTTTTTTTTCCGTTTTTTTTCTAAGTGTCTGATCGAGAAAAGGAAAAAGAGGTGATTTTTAGCCTCTCTCGATTTTGTACTTAGAAAAAATCCAAATTTTTTTTTTTTTTTTTTCCGTTTTTTTTCTAAGTGTCTGATCGAGAGAAGGAAAAAGAGGTGATTTTTAGCCTCTCTCGATTTTGTACTTAGAAAAAATCCAAATTTTTTTTTTTTTTTTTTCCGTTTTTTTTCTAAGTGTCTGATCGAGAGAAGGAAAAAGAGGTGATTTTTAGCCACTCTCGATTTTGTACTTAGAAAAAATCCAAATTTTTTTTTTTTTTTTTTCCGTTTTTTTTCTAAGTGTCTGATCGAGAAAAGGAAAAAGAGGTGATTTTTAGCCTCTCTCGATTTTGTACTTAGAAAAAATCCAAATTTTTTATTTTTTTTTTCCTTTTTTTTTCTAAGTGTCTGATCGAGAGAAGGAAAAAGAGGTGATTTTTAGCCTCTCTCGATTTTGTACTTAGAAAAAATCCAAATTTTTTTTTTTTTTTTTCCGTTTTTTTTCTAAGTGTCTGATCGAGAGAAGGAAAAAGAGGTGATTTTTAGCCACTCTCGATTTTGTACTTAGAAAAAATCCAATTTTTTTTTTTTTTTTTTTCCGTTTTTTTTCTAAGTGTCTGATCGAGAAAAGGAAAAAGAGGTGATTTTTAGCCTCTCTCGATTTTGTACTTAGAAAAAATCCAATTTTTTTTTTTTTTTTTTTCCGTTTTTTTTCTAAGTGTCTGATCGAGAGAAGGAAAAAGAGGTGATTTTTAGCCACTCTCGATTTTGTACTTAGAAAAAATCCAAATTTTTTTTTTTTTTTTTTCCGTTTTTTTTCTAAGTGTCTGATCGAGAAAAGGAAAAAGAGGTGATTTTTAGCCTCTCTCGATTTTGTACTTAGAAAAAATCCAATTTTTATTTTTTTTTTTTCATTTTTTTTTCTAAGTGTCTGATCGAGAGAAGGAAAAAGAGGTGATTTTTAGACTCTCTCGATTTTGTACTTAGAAAAAATCCAAATTTTTTTTTTTTTTTTTTCCGTTTTTTTTCTAAGTGTCTGATCGAGAGAAGGAAAAAGAGGTGATTTTTAGCCACTCTCGATTTTGTACTTAGAAAAAATCCAAATTTTTTTTTTTTTTTTTTCCGTTTTTTTTCTAAGTGTCTGATCGAGAAAAGGAAAAAGAGGTGATTTTTAGCCTCTCTCGATTTTGTACTTAGAAAAAATCCAATTTTTTTTTTTTTTTTTTTCCGTTTTTTTTCTAAGTGTCTGATCGAGAGAAGGAAAAAGAGGTGATTTTTAGCCACTCTCGATTTTGTACTTAGAAAAAATCCAAATTGTTTTTTTTTTTTTCCGTTTTTTTTCTAAGTGTCTGATCGAGAAAAGGAAAAAGAGGTTATTTTTAGCCTCTCTCGATTTTGTACTTAGAAAAAATCCAAATTTTTTTTTTTTTTTTCCTTTTTTTTTCTAAGTGTCTGATCGAGAGAAGGAAAAAGAGGTGATTTTTAGCCTCTCTCGATTTTGTACTTAGAAAAAATCCAAATTTTTTATTTTTTTTTTCCTTTTTTTTTCTAAGTGTCTGATCGAGAGAAGGAAAAAGAGGTGATTTTTAGCCTCTCTCGATTTTGTACTTAGAAAAAATCCAAATTTTTTTTTTTTTTTTTCCGTTTTTTTTCTAAGTGTCTGATCGAGAGAAGGAAAAAGAGGTGATTTTTAGCCACTCTCGATTTTGTACTTAGAAAAAATCCAATTTTTTTTTTTTTTTTTTCCGTTTTTTTTCTAAGTGTCTGATCGAGAAAAGGAAAAAGAGGTGATTTTTAGCCTCTCTCGATTTTGTACTTAGAAAAAATCCAATTTTTTTTTTTTTTTCATTTTTTTTTCTAAGTGTCTGATCGAGAGAAGGAAAAAGAGGTGATTTTTAGCCACTCTCGATTTTGTACTTAGAAAAAATCCAAATTTTTTTTTTTTTTTTTTCTGTTTTTTTTCTAAGTGTCTGATCGAGAGAAGGAAAAAGAGGTGATTTTTAGCCACTCTCGATTTTGTACTAAGAAAAAATCCAATTTTTTTTTTTTTTTTTTCATTTTTTTTTTAAGTGTCTGATCGAGAGAAGGAAAAAGAGGTGATTTTTGCCTCTCTCGATTTTGTACTTAGAAAAAATCCAATTTTTTTTTTTTTTTTTTCATTTTTTTTTCTAAGTGTCTGATCGAGAGAAGGAAAAAGAGGTGATTTTTAGCCACTCTCGATTTTGTACTTAGAAAAAATACAATTTTTTTTTTTTTTTTTCTGTTTTTTTTCTAAGTGTCTGATCGAGAGAAGGAAAAAGAGGTGATTTTTAGCCACTCTCGATTTTGTACTTAGAAAAAATCCAATTTTTTTTTTTTTTTTTTCATTTTTTTTTCTAAGTGTCTGATCGAGAGAAGGAAAAAGAGGTGATTTTTAGCCACTCTCGATTTTGTACTAAGAAAAAATCCAATTTTTTTTTTTTTTTTTTTTCCGTTTTTTTTCTAAGTGTCTGATCGAGAAAAGGAAAAAGAGGTGATTTTTAGCCTCTCTCGATTTTGTACTTAGAAAAAATCCAAATTTTTTTTTTTTTTTTTTCCGTTTTTTTTCTAAGTGTCTGATCGAGAGAAGGAAAAAGAGGTGATTTTTAGCCTCTCTCGATTTTGTACTTAGAAAAAATCCAAATTTTTTTTTTTTTTTTTTCCGTTTTTTTTCTAAGTGTCTGATCGAGAGAAGGAAAAAGAGGTGATTTTTAGCCACTCTCGATTTTGTACTTAGAAAAAATCCAAATTTTTTTTTTTTTTTTTTCCGTTTTTTTTCTAAGTGTCTGATCGAGAAAAGGAAAAAGAGGTGATTTTTAGCCTCTCTCGATTTTGTACTTAGAAAAAATCCAAATTTTTTATTTTTTTTTTCCTTTTTTTTTCTAAGTGTCTGATCGAGAGAAGGAAAAAGAGGTGATTTTTAGCCTCTCTCGATTTTGTACTTAGAAAAAATCCAAATTTTTTTTTTTTTTTTCCGTTTTTTTTCTAAGTGTCTGATCGAGAGAAGGAAAAAGAGGTGATTTTTAGCCACTCTCGATTTTGTACTTAGAAAAAATCCAATTTTTTTTTATTTTTTTTTCCGTTTTTTTTCTAAGTGTCTGATCGAGAAAAGGAAAAAGAGGTGATTTTTAGCCTCTCTCGATTTTGTACTTAGAAAAAATCCAATTTTTTTTTTTTTTTTTTTCCGTTTTTTTTCTAAGTGTCTGATCGAGAGAAGGAAAAAGAGGTGATTTTTAGCCACTCTCGATTTTGTACTTAGAAAAAATCCAAATTTTTTTTTTTTTTTTTTCCGTTTTTTTTCTAAGTGTCTGATCGAGAAAAGGAAAAAGAGGTGATTTTTAGCCTCTCTCGATTTTGTACTTAGAAAAAATCCAATTTTTATTTTTTTTTTTTCATTTTTTTTTCTAAGTGTCTGATCGAGAGAAGGAAAAAGAGGTGATTTTTAGCCACTCTCGATTTTGTACTTAGAAAAAATCCAATTTTTTTTTTTTTTTTTTCATTTTTTTTTCTAAGTGTCTGATCGAGAGAAGGAAAAAGAGGTGATTTTTAGCCACTCTCGATTTTGTACTTAGAAAAAATCCAATTTTTTTTTTTTTTTTTTTCCGTTTTTTTTCTAAGTGTCTGATCGAGAGAAGGAAAAAGAGGTGATTTTTAGCCACTCTCGATTTTGTACTTAGAAAAAATCCAAATTTTTTTATTTTTTTTTTCCGTTTTTTTTCCAAGTGTCTGATCGAGAGAAGGAAAAAGAGGTGATTTTTAGCCTCTCTCGATTTTGTACTTAGAAAAAATCCAAATTTTTTTTTTTTTTTTTCCGTTTTTTTTCTAAGTGTCTGATCGAGAGAAGGAAAAAGAGGTGATTTTTAGCCACTCTCGATTTTGTACTTAGAAAAAATCCAAATTTTTTTTTTTTTTTTTTCTGTTTTTTTTCTAAGTGTCTGATCGAGAGAAGGAAAAAGAGGTGATTTTTAGCCACTCTCGATTTTGTACTTAGAAAAAATCCAATTTTTTTTTTTTTTTTTTCATTTTTTTTTTAAGTGTCTGATCGAGAGAAGGAAAAAGAGGTGATTTTTGCCTCTCTCGATTTTGTACTTAGAAAAAATCCAATTTTTTTTTTTTTTTTTTCATTTTTTTTTCTAAGTGTCTGATCGAGAGAAGGAAAAAGAGGTGATTTTTAGCCACTCTCGATTTTGTACTTAGAAAAAATACAATTTTTTTTTTTTTTTTTCTGTTTTTTTTCTAAGTGTCTGATCGAGAGAAGGAAAAAGAGGTGATTTTTAGCCACTCTCGATTTTGTACTTAGAAAAAATCCAATTTTTTTTTTTTTTTTTTCATTTTTTTTTCTAAGTGTCTGATCGAGAGAAGGAAAAAGAGGTGATTTTTAGCCACTCTCGATTTTGTACTAAGAAAAAATCCAATTTTTTTTTTTTTTTTTTTTCCGTTTTTTTTCTAAGTGTCTGATCGAGAAAAGGAAAAAGAGGTGATTTTTAGCCTCTCTCGATTTTGTACTTAGAAAAAATCCAAATTTTTTTTTTTTTTTTTTCCGTTTTTTTTCTAAGTGTCTGATCGAGAGAAGGAAAAAGAGGTGATTTTTAGCCTCTCTCGATTTTGTACTTAGAAAAAATCCAAATTTTTTTTTTTTTTTTTTCCGTTTTTTTTCTAAGTGTCTGATCGAGAGAAGGAAAAAGAGGTGATTTTTAGCCACTCTCGATTTTGTACTTAGAAAAAATCCAAATTTTTTTTTTTTTTTTTTCCGTTTTTTTTCTAAGTGTCTGATCGAGAAAAGGAAAAAGAGGTGATTTTTAGCCTCTCTCGATTTTGTACTTAGAAAAAATCCAAATTTTTTATTTTTTTTTTCCTTTTTTTTTCTAAGTGTCTGATCGAGAGAAGGAAAAAGAGGTGATTTTTAGCCTCTCTCGATTTTGTACTTAGAAAAAAATCCAAATTTTTTTTTTTTTTTTTCCGTTTTTTTTCTAAGTGTCTGATCGAGAGAAGGAAAAAGAGGTGATTTTTAGCCACTCTCGATTTTGTACTTAGAAAAAATCCAATTTTTTTTTTTTTTTTTTCCGTTTTTTTTCTAAGTGTCTGATCGAGAAAAGGAAAAAGAGGTGATTTTTAGCCTCTCTCGATTTTGTACTTAGAAAAAATCCAATTTTTTTTTTTTTTTTTTTCCGTTTTTTTTCTAAGTGTCTGATCGAGAGAAGGAAAAAGAGGTGATTTTTAGCCACTCTCGATTTTGTACTTAGAAAAAATCCAAATTTTTTTTTTTTTTTTTTCCGTTTTTTTTCTAAGTGTCTGATCGAGAAAAGGAAAAAGAGGTGATTTTTAGCCTCTCTCGATTTTGTACTTAGAAAAAATCCAATTTTTATTTTTTTTTTTTCATTTTTTTTTCTAAGTGTCTGATCGAGAGAAGGAAAAAGAGGTGATTTTTAGACTCTCTCGATTTTGTACTTAGAAAAAATCCAAATTTTTTTTTTTTTTTTTTCCGTTTTTTTTCTAAGTGTCTGATCGAGAGAAGGAAAAAGAGGTGATTTTTAGCCACTCTCGATTTTGTACTTAGAAAAAATCCAAATTTTTTTTTTTTTTTTTTCCGTTTTTTTTCTAAGTGTCTGATCGAGAAAAGGAAAAAGAGGTGATTTTTAGCCTCTCTCGATTTTGTACTTAGAAAAAATCCAATTTTTTTTTTTTTTTTTTTCCGTTTTTTTTCTAAGTGTCTGATCGAGAGAAGGAAAAAGAGGTGATTTTTAGCCACTCTCGATTTTGTACTTAGAAAAAATCCAAATTGTTTTTTTTTTTTTCCGTTTTTTTTCTAAGTGTCTGATCGAGAAAAGGAAAAAGAGGTTATTTTTAGCCTCTCTCGATTTTGTACTTAGAAAAAATCCAAATTTTTTTTTTTTTTTTCCTTTTTTTTTCTAAGTGTCTGATCGAGAGAAGGAAAAAGAGGTGATTTTTAGCCTCTCTCGATTTTGTACTTAGAAAAAATCCAATTTTTTTTTTTTTTTTTTTCCGTTTTTTTTCTAAGTGTCTGATCGAGAGAAGGAAAAAGAGGTGATTTTTAGCCACTCTCGATTTTGTACTTAGAAAAAATCCAATTTTTTTTTTTTTTTTTTCCCGTTTTTTTTCTAAGTGTCTGATCGAGAGAAGGAAAAAGAGGTGATTTTTAGCCACTCTCGATTTTGTACTTAGAAAAAATCCAAATTTTTTTTTTTTTTTTTTTCCGTTTTTTTTCTAAGTGTCTGATCGAGAGAAGGAAAAAGAGGTGATTTTTAGCCTCTCTCGATTTTGTACTTAGAAAATATCCAAATTGTTTTTTTTTTTTTTTCCGTTTTTTTTCTAAGTGTCTGATCGAGATAAGGAAAAAGAGGTGATTTTTAGCCACTCTCGATTTTGTACTTAGAAAAAATCCAAATTTTTTTTTTTTTTTTTTTCCGTTTTTTTTTCTAAGTGTCTGATCGAGAGAAGGAAAAAGAGGTGATTTTTAGCCTCTCTCGATTTTGTACTTAGAAAAAATCCAAATTTTTTTTTTTTTTTTTTCCGTTTTTTTTCTAAGTGTCTGATCGAGAGAAGGAAAAAGAGGTGATTTTTAGCCACTCTCGATTTTGTACTTAGAAAAAATCCAAATTTTTTTTTTTTTTTTCCCGTTTTTTTTCTAAGTGTCTGATCGAGAAAAGGAAAAAGAGGTGATTTTTAGCCTCTCTCGATTTTGTACTTAGAAAAAATCCAAATTTTTTTTTTTTTTTTTTCCGTTTTTTTTCTAAGTGTCTGATCGAGAGAAGGAAAAAGAGGTGATTTTTAGCCACTCTCGATTTTGTACTTAGAAAAAATCCAAATTTTTTTTTTTTTTTTTTCCGTTTTTTTTCTAAGTGTCTGATCGAGAGAAGGAAAAAGAGGTGATTTTTAGCCACTCTCGATTTTGTACTTAGAAAAAATCCAAATTTTTTTATTTTTTTTTTCCGTTTTTTTTCTAAGTGTCTGATCGAGAGAAGGAAAAAGAGGTGATTTTTAGCCTCTCTCGATTTTGTACTTAGAAAAAATCCAAATTTTTTTTTTTTTTTTTCGTTTTTTTTCTAAGTGTCTGATCGAGAGAAGGAAAAAGAGGTGATTTTTAGCCTCTCTCGATTTTGTACTTAGAAAAAATCCAATTTTTTTTTTTTTTTTTCATTTTTTTTTCTAAGTGTCTGATCGAGAGAAGGAAAAAGAGGTGATTTTTAGCCACTCTCGATTTTGTACTTAGAAAAAATCCAAATTTTTTTTTTTTTTTTTTCTGTTTTTTTTCTAAGTGTCTGATCGAGAGAAGGAAAAAGAGGTGATTTTTAGCCACTCTCGATTTTGTACTTAGAAAAAATCCAATTTTTTTTTTTTTTTTTTCATTTTTTTTTTAAGTGTCTGATCGAGAGAAGGAAAAAGAGGTGATTTTTGCCTCTCTCGATTTTGTACTTAGAAAAAATCCAATTTTTTTTTTTTTTTTTTCATTTTTTTTTCTAAGTGTCTGATCGAGAGAAGGAAAAAGAGGTGATTTTTAGCCACTCTCGATTTTGTACTTAGAAAAAATACAATTTTTTTTTTTTTTTTCTGTTTTTTTTTCTAAGTGTCTGATCGAGAGAAGGAAAAAGAGGTGATTTTTAGCCACTCTCGATTTTGTACTTAGAAAAAATCCAATTTTTTTTTTTTTTTTTTCATTTTTTTTTCTAAGTGTCTGATCGAGAGAAGGAAAAAGAGGTGATTTTTAGCCACTCTCGATTTTGTACTAAGAAAAAATCCAATTATTTTTTTTTTTTTTTTTCCGTTTTTTTTCTAAGTGTCTGATCGAGAAAAGGAAAAAGAGGTGATTTTTAGCCTCTCTCGATTTTGTACTTAGAAAAAATCCAAATTTTTTTTTTTTTTTTTTCCGTTTTTTTTCTAAGTGTCTGATCGAGAGAAGGAAAAAGAGGTGATTTTTAGCCTCTCTCGATTTTGTACTTAGAAAAAATCCAAATTTTTTTTTTTTTTTTTTCCGTTTTTTTTCTAAGTGTCTGATCGAGAGAAGGAAAAAGAGGTGATTTTTAGCCACTCTCGATTTTGTACTTAGAAAAAATCCAAATTTTTTTTTTTTTTTTTTCCGTTTTTTTTCTAAGTGTCTGATCGAGAAAAGGAAAAAGAGGTGATTTTTAGCCTCTCTCGATTTTGTACTTAGAAAAAATCCAAATTTTTTATTTTTTTTTTCCTTTTTTTTTCTAAGTGTCTGATCGAGAGAAGGAAAAAGAGGTGATTTTTAGCCTCTCTCGATTTTGTACTTAGAAAAAATCCAAATTTTTTTTTTTTTTTTTCCGTTTTTTTTCTAAGTGTCTGATCGAGAGAAGGAAAAAGAGGTGATTTTTAGCCACTCTCGATTTTGTACTTAGAAAAAATACAATTTTTTTTTTTTTTTTCTGTTTTTTTTTCTAAGTGTCTGATCGAGAGAAGGAAAAAGAGGTGATTTTTAGCCACTCTCGATTTTGTACTTAGAAAAAATCCAATTTTTTTTTTTTTTTTTTCATTTTTTTTTCTAAGTGTCTGATCGAGAGAAGGAAAAAGAGGTGATTTTTAGCCACTCTCGATTTTGTACTAAGAAAAAATCCAATTATTTTTTTTTTTTTTTTTCCGTTTTTTTTCTAAGTGTCTGATCGAGAAAAGGAAAAAGAGGTGATTTTTAGCCTCTCTCGATTTTGTACTTAGAAAAAATCCAAATTTTTTTTTTTTTTTTTTCCGTTTTTTTTCTAAGTGTCTGATCGAGAGAAGGAAAAAGAGGTGATTTTTAGCCTCTCTCGATTTTGTACTTAGAAAAAATCCAAATTTTTTTTTTTTTTTTTTTCCGTTTTTTTTCTAAGTGTCTGATCGAGAGAAGGAAAAAGAGGTGATTTTTAGCCACTCTCGATTTTGTACTTAGAAAAAATCCAAATTTTTTTTTTTTTTTTTTCCGTTTTTTTTCTAAGTGTCTGATCGAGAAAAGGAAAAAGAGGTGATTTTTAGCCTCTCTCGATTTTGTACTTAGAAAAAATCCAAATTTTTTATTTTTTTTTTCCTTTTTTTTTCTAAGTGTCTGATCGAGAGAAGGAAAAAGAGGTGATTTTTAGCCTCTCTCGATTTTGTACTTAGAAAAAATCCAAATTTTTTTTTTTTTTTTTCCGTTTTTTTTCTAAGTGTCTGATCGAGAGAAGGAAAAAGAGGTGATTTTTAGCCACTCTCGATTTTGTACTTAGAAAAAATCCAATTTTTTTTTTTTTTTTTTTCCGTTTTTTTTCTAAGTGTCTGATCGAGAAAAGGAAAAAGAGGTGATTTTTAGCCTCTCTCGATTTTGTACTTAGAAAAAATCCAATTTTTTTTTTTTTTTTTTTCCGTTTTTTTTCTAAGTGTCTGATCGAGAGAAGGAAAAAGAGGTGATTTTTAGCCACTCTCGATTTTGTACTTAGAAAAAATCCAAATTGTTTTTTTTTTTTTTCCGTTTTTTTTCTAAGTGTCTGATCGAGAAAAGGAAAAAGAGGTGATTTTTAGCCTCTCTCGATTTTGTACTTAGAAAAAATCCAATTTTTATTTTTTTTTTTTCATTTTTTTTTCTAAGTGTCTGATCGAGAGAAGGAAAAAGAGGTGATTTTTAGACTCTCTCGATTTTGTACTTAGAAAAAATCCAAATTTTTTTTTTTTTTTTTTCCGTTTTTTTTCTAAGTGTCTGATCGAGAGAAGGAAAAAGAGGTGATTTTTAGCCACTCTCGATTTTGTACTTAGAAAAAATCCAAATTTTTTTTTTTTTTTTTCCGTTTTTTTTCTAAGTGTCTGATCGAGAAAAGGAAAAAGAGGTGATTTTTAGCCTCTCTCGATTTTGTACTTAGAAAAAATCCAATTTTTTTTTTTTTTTTTTTCCGTTTTTTTTCTAAGTGTCTGATCGAGAGAAGGAAAAAGAGGTGATTTTTAGCCACTCTCGATTTTGTACTTAGAAAAAATCCAAATTGTTTTTTTTTTTTTCCGTTTTTTTTCTAAGTGTCTGATCGAGAAAAGGAAAAAGAGGTTATTTTTAGCCTCTCTCGATTTTGTACTTAGAAAAAATCCAAATTTTTTTTTTTTTTTTCCTTTTTTTTTCTAAGTGTCTGATCGAGAGAAGGAAAAAGAGGTGATTTTTAGCCTCTCTCGATTTTGTACTTAGAAAAAATCCAATTTTTTTTTTTTTTTTTTTCCGTTTTTTTTCTAAGTGTCTGATCGAGAGAAGGAAAAAGAGGTGATTTTTAGCCACTCTCGATTTTGTACTTAGAAAAAATCCAATTTTTTTTTTTTTTTTTTCCGTTTTTTTCTAAGTGTCTGATCGAGAGAAGGAAAAAGAGGTGATTTTTAGCCACTCTCGATTTTGTACTTAGAAAAAATGCAAATTTTTTTTTTTTTTTTTTTCCGTTTTTTTTCTAAGTGTCTGATCGAGAGAAGGAAAAAGAGGTGATTTTTAGCCTCTCTCGATTTTGTACTTAGAAAAAATCCAAATTTTTTTTTTTTTTTTTTCCGTTTTTTTTCTAAGTGTCTGATCGAGAGAAGGAAAAAGAGGTGATTTTTAGCCACTCTCGATTTTGTACTTAGAAAAAATCCAAATTTTTTTTTTTTTTTTTCCGTTTTTTTTCTAAGTGTCTGATCGAGAGAAGGAAAAAGAGGTGATTTTTAGCCTCTCTCGATTTTGTACTTAGAAAAAATCCAATTTTTTTTTTTTTTTTTTCAATTTTTTTTCTAAGTGTCTGATCGAGAGAAGGAAAAAGAGGTGATTTTTAGCCACTCTCGATTTTGTACTTAGAAAATATCCAAATTGTTTTTTGTTTTTTTTCCGTTTTTTTTCTAAGTGTCTGATCGAGATAAGGAAAAAGAGGTGATTTTTAGCCACTCTCGATTTTGTACTTAGAAAAAATCCAAATTTTTTTTTTTTTTTTTTCCGTTTTTTTTCTAAGTGTCTGATCGAGAGAAGGAAAAAGAGGTGATTTTTAGCCACTCTCGATTTTGTACTTAGAAAAAATCCAAATTTTTTTTTTTTTTTTCCCGTTTTTTTTCTAAGTGTCTGATCGAGAAAAGGAAAAAGAGGTGATTTTTAGCCTCTCTCGATTTTGTACTTAGAAAAAATCCAAATTTTTTTTTTTTTTTTTTCCGTTTTTTTTCTAAGTGTCTGATCGAGAGAAGGAAAAAGAGGTGATTTTTAGCCACTCTCGATTTTGTACTTAGAAAAAATCCAAATTTTTTTTTTTTTTTTTTCCGTTTTTTTTCTAAGTGTCTGATCGAGAAAAGGAAAAAGAGGTGATTTTTAGCCTCTCTCGATTTTGTACTTAGAAAAAATCCAATTTTTTTTTTTTTTTTTTCCTTTTTTTTTCTTAGTGTCTGATCGAGAGAAGGAAAAAGAGGTGATTTTTAGCCTCTCTCGATTTTGTACTTAGAAAAAATCCAATTTTTTTTTTTTTTTTTTCCGTTTTTTTTCTAAGTGTCTGATCGAGAGAAGGAAAAAGAGGTGATTTTTAGCCACTCTCGATTTTGTACTTAGAAAAAATCCAAATTTTTTTTTTTTTTTTTCCGTTTTTTTTCTAAGTGTCTGATCGAGAAAAGGAAAAAGAGGTGATTTTTAGCCACTCTCGATTTTGTACTTAGAAAAAATCCAAATTTTTTTTTTTTTTTTTTTCCGTTTTTTTTCTAAGTGTCTGATCGAGAGAAGGAAAAAGAGGTGATTTTTAGCCTCTCTCGATTTTGTACTTAGAAAAAATCCAAATTTTTTTTTTTTTTTTTTCCGTTTTTTTTCTAAGTGTCTGATCGAGAAAAGGAAAAAGAGGTGATTTTTAGCCTCTCTCGATTTTGTACTTAGAAAAAATCCAAATTTTTTTTTTTTTTTTTTCCGTTTTTTTTCTAAGTGTCTGATCGAGAGAAGGAAAAAGAGGTGATTTTTAGCCACTCTCGATTTTGTACTTAGAAAAAATCCAAATTTTTTTTTTTTTTTTTCCGTTTTTTTTCTAAGTGTCTGATCGAGAGAAGGAAAAAGAGGTGATTTTTAGCCTCTCTCGATTTTGTACTTAGAAAAAATCCAATTTTTTTTTTTTTTTTTTCATTTTTTTTTCTAAGTGTCTGATCGAGAGAAGGAAAAAGAGGTGATTTTTAGCCACTCTCGATTTTGTACTTAGAAAAAATCCAAATTTTTTTTTTTTTTTTTTCCGTTTTTTTTCAAGTGTCTGATCGAGAGAAGGAAAAAGAGGTGATTTTTAGCCACTCTCGATTTTGTACTTAGAAAAAATCCAAATTTTTTTTTTTTTTTTTTCCGTTTTTTTTCTAAGTGTCTGATCGAGAGAAGGAAAAAGAGGTGATTTTTAGCCTCTCTCGATTTTGTACTTAGAAAAAATCCAAATTTTTTTTATTTTTTTTTCCGTTTTTTTTCTAAGTGTCTGATCGAGAAAAGGAAAAAGAGGTGATTTTTAGCCTCTCTCGATTTTGTACTTAGAAAAAATCCAAATTTTTTTTTTTTTTTTTTCCGTTTTTTTTCTAAGTGTCTGATCGAGAGAAGGAAAAAGAGGTGATTTTTAGCCACTCTCGATTTTGTACTTAGAAAAAATCCAAATTTTTTTTTTTTTTTTTTCCGTTTTTTTTCTAAGTGTCTGATCGAGAGAAGGAAAAAGAGGTGATTTTTAGCCTCTCTCGATTTTGTACTTAGAAAAAATCCAATTTTTTTTTTTTTTTTTTCATTTTTTTTTCTAAGTGTCTGATCGAGAGAAGGAAAAAGAGGTGATTTTTAGCCACTCTCGATTTTGTACTAAGAAAAAAATCCAAATTTTTTTTTTTTTTTTTTCCGTTTTTTTTCTAAGTGTCTGATCGAGAGAAGGAAAAAGAGGTGATTTTTAGCCTCTCTCGATTTTGTACTTAGAAAAAATCCAAATTTTTTTTTTTTTTTTTCCGTTTTTTTTCTAAGTGTCTGATCGAGAGAAGGAAAAAGAGGTGATTTTTAGCCACTCTCGATTTTGTACTTACAAAAAATCCAAATTTTTTTTTTTTTTTTTTCCGTTTTTTTTCTAAGTGTCTGATCGAGAGAAGGAAAAAGAGGTGATTTTTAGCCTCTCTCGATTTTGTACTTAGAAAAAATCCAATTTTTTTTTTTTTTTTTTCCGTTTTTTTTCTAAGTGTCTGATCGAGAAAAGGAAAAAGAGGTGATTTTTAGCCTCTCTCGATTTTGTACTTAGAAAAAATCCAAATTTTTTTTTTTTTTTTTTCCGTTTTTTTTCTAAGTGTCTGATCGAGAGAAGGAAAAAGAGGTGATTTTTAGCCACTCTCGATTTTGTACTTAGAAAAAATCCAAATTTTTTTTTTTTTTTTCCCGTTTTTTTTCTAAGTGTCTGATCGAGAAAAGGAAAAAGAGGTGATTTTTAGCCTCTCTCGATTTTGTACTTAGAAAAAATCCAAATTTTTTTTTTTTTTTTTTCCGTTTTTTTTCTAAGTGTCTGATCGAGAAAAGGAAAAAGAGGTGATTTTTAGCCTCTCTCGATTTTGTACTTAGAAAAAATCCAATTTTTTTTTTTTTTTTTTCCTTTTTTTTTCTTAGTGTCTGATCGAGAGAAGGAAAAAGAGGTGATTTTTAGCCTCTCTCGATTTTGTACTTAGAAAAAATCCAATTTTTTTTTTTTTTTTTTTCCGTTTTTTTTCTAAGTGTCTGATCGAGAGAAGGAAAAAGAGGTGATTTTTAGCCACTCTCGATTTTGTACTTAGAAAAAATCCAAATTTTTTTTTTTTTTTTTTCCGTTTTTTTTCTAAGTGTCTGATCGAGAAAAGGAAAAAGAGGTGATTTTTAGCCACTCTCGATTTTGTACTTAGAAAAAATCCAAATTTTTTTTTTTTTTTTTTTCCGTTTTTTTTCTAAGTGTCTGATCGAGAGAAGGAAAAAGAGGTGATTTTTAGCCTCTCTCGATTTTGTACTTAGAAAAAATCCAAATTTTTTTTTTTTTTTTTTCCGTTTTTTTTCTAAGTGTCTGATCGAGAAAAGGAAAAAGAGGTGATTTTTAGCCTCTCTCGATTTTGTACTTAGAAAAAATCCAAATTTTTTTTTTTTTTTTTCCGTTTTTTTTCTAAGTGTCTGATCGAGAGAAGGAAAAAGAGGTGATTTTTAGCCACTCTCGATTTTGTACTTAGAAAAAATCCAAATTTTTTTTTTTTTTTTTCCGTTTTTTTTCTAAGTGTCTGATCGAGAGAAGGAAAAAGAGGTGATTTTTAGCCTCTCTCGATTTTGTACTTAAAAAAAATCCAATTTTTTTTTTTTTTTTTTCATTTTTTTTTCTAAGTGTCTGATCGAGAGAAGGAAAAAGAGGTGATTTTTAGCCACTCTCGATTTTGTACTTAGAAAAAATCCAAATTTTTTTTTTTTTTTTTTCCGTTTTTTTTCAAGTGTCTGATCGAGAGAAGGAAAAAGAGGTGATTTTTAGCCACTCTCGATTTTGTACTTAGAAAAAATCCAAATTTTTTTTTTTTTTTTTCCGTTTTTTTTCTAAGTGTCTGATCGAGAGAAGGAAAAAGAGGTGATTTTTAGCCTCTCTCGATTTTGTACTTAGAAAAAATCCAAATTTTTTTTATTTTTTTTTCCGTTTTTTTTCTAAGTGTCTGATCGAGAAAAGGAAAAAGAGGTGATTTTTAGCCTCTCTCGATTTTGTACTTAGAAAAAATCCAAATTTTTTTTTTTTTTTTTTCCGTTTTTTTTCTAAGTGTCTGATCGAGAGAAGGAAAAAGAGGTGATTTTTAGCCACTCTCGATTTTGTACTTAGAAAAAATCCAAATTTTTTTTTTTTTTTTTTCCGTTTTTTTTCTAAGTGTCTGATCGAGAGAAGGAAAAAGAGGTGATTTTTAGCCTCTCTCGATTTTGTACTTAGAAAAAATCCAATTTTTTTTTTTTTTTTTTCATTTTTTTTTCTAAGTGTCTGATCGAGAGAAGGAAAAAGAGGTGATTTTTAGCCACTCTCGATTTTGTACTTAGAAAAAATCCAAATTTTTTTTTTTTTTTTTTCTGTTTTTTTTCTAAGTGTCTGATCGAGAGAAGGAAAAAGAGGTGATTTTTAGCCACTCTCGATTTTGTACTTAGAAAAAATCCAATTTTTTTTTTTTTTTTTTCATTTTTTTTTTTAAGTGTCTGATCGAGAGAAGGAAAAAGAGGTGATTTTTGCCTCTCTCGATTTTGTACTTAGAAAAAATCCAATTTTTTTTTTTTTTTTTTCATTTTTTTTTCTAAGTGTCTGATCGAGAGAAGGAAAAAGAGGTGATTTTTAGCCACTCTCGATTTTGTACTTAGAAAAAAATCCAAATTTTTTTTTTTTTTTTTTCCGTTTTTTTTCTAAGTGTCTGATCGAGAGAAGGAAAAAGAGGTGATTTTTAGCCTCTCTCGATTTTGTACTTAGAAAAAATCCAAATTTTTTTTTTTTTTTTTTTCCGTTTTTTTTCTAAGTGTCTGATCGAGAGAAGGAAAAAGAGGTGATTTTTAGCCACTCTCGATTTTGTACTTACAAAAAATCCAATTTTTTTTTTTTTTTTTTCCCGTTTTTTTTCTAAGTGTCTGATCGAGAGAAGGAAAAAGAGGTGATTTTTAGCCTCTCTCGATTTTGTACTTAGAAAAAATCCAATTTTTTTTTTTTTTTTTTCATTTTTTTTTCTAAGTGTCTGATCGAGAGAAGGAAAAAGAGGTGATTTTTAGCCACTCTCGATTTTGTACTTAGAAAAAATAAAAATTTTTTTTTTTTTTTTTCTGTTTTTTTTCTAAGTGTCTGATCGAGAGAAGGAAAAAGAGGTGATTTTTAGCCACTCTCGATTTTGTACTTAGAAAAAATCCAATTTTTTTTTTTTTTTTTTCATTTTTTTTTCTAAGTGTCTGATCGAGAGAAGGAAAAAGAGGTGATTTTTAGCCACTCTCATTTTGTACTAAGAAAAAATCCAAATTTTTTTTTTTTTTTTTTTCCGTTTTTTTTCTAAGTGTCTGATCGAGAAAAGGAAAAAGAGGTGATTTTTAGCCTCTCTCGATTTTGTACTTAGAAAAAATCCAAATTTTTTTTTTTTTTTTTCCGTTTTTTTTCTAAGTGTCTGATCGAGAGAAGGAAAAAGAGGTGATTTTTAGCCTCTCTCGATTTTGTACTTAGAAAAAATCCAAATTTTTTTTTTTTTTTTTTCCGTTTTTTTTCTAAGTGTCTGATCGAGAGAAGGAAAAAGAGGTGATTTTTAGCCACTCTCGATTTTGTACTTAGAAAAAATCCAAATTTTTTTTTTTTTTTTTTTCCGTTTTTTTTCTAAGTGTCTGATCGAGAAAAGGAAAAAGAGGTGATTTTTAGCCTCTCTCGATTTTGTACTTAGAAAAAATCCAAATTTTTTTTTTTTTTTTTCCTTTTTTTTTCTAAGTGTCTGATCGAGAGAAGGAAAAAGAGGTGATTTTTAGCCTCTCTCGATTTTGTACTTAGAAAAAATCCAAATTTTTTTTTTTTTTTTTTCCGTTTTTTTTCTAAGTGTCTGATCGAGAGAAGGAAAAAGAGGTGATTTTTAGCCACTCTCGATTTTGTACTTAGAAAAAATCCAATTTTTTTTTTTTTTTTTTTCCGTTTTTTTTCTAAGTGTCTGATCGAGAAAAGGAAAAAGAGGTGATTTTTAGCCTCTCTCGATTTTGTACTTAGAAAAAATCCAATTTTTTTTTTTTTTTTTTCCCGTTTTTTTTCTAAGTGTCTGATCGAGAGAAGGAAAAAGAGGTGATTTTTAGCCACTCTCGATTTTGTACTTAGAAAAAATCCAAATTTTTTTTTTTTTTTTTTCCGTTTTTTTTCTAAGTGTCTGATCGAGAAAAGGAAAAAGAGGTGATTTTTAGCCTCTCTCGATTTTGTACTTAGAAAAAATCCAATTTTTATTTTTTTTTTTTCATTTTTTTTTCTAAGTGTCTGATCGAGAGAAGGAAAAAGAGGTGATTTTTAGACTCTCTCGATTTTGTACTTAGAAAAAATCCAAATTTTTTTTTTTTTTTTTCCGTTTTTTTTCTAAGTGTCTGATCGAGAGAAGGAAAAAGAGGTGATTTTTAGCCACTCTCGATTTTGTACTTAGAAAAAATCCAAATTTTTTTTTTTTTTTTTCCGTTTTTTTTCTAAGTGTCTGATCGAGAAAAGGAAAAAGAGGTGATTTTTAGCCTCTCTCGATTTTGTACTTAGAAAAAATCCAATTTTTTTTTTTTTTTTTTTCCTTTTTTTTTCTAAGTGTCTGATCGAGAGAAGGAAAAAGAGGTGATTTTTAGCCACTCTCGATTTTGTACTTAGAAAAAATCCAATTTTTTTTTTTTTTTTTCCGTTTTTTTTCTAAGTGTCTGATCGAGATAAGGAAAAAGAGGTGATTTTTAGCCACTCTCGATTTTGTACTTAGAAAAAATCCAAATTTTTTTTTTTTTTTTTCCGTTTTTTTTCTAAGTGTCTGATCGAGAGAAGGAAAAAGAGGTGATTTTTAGCCTCTCTCGATTTTGTACTTAGAAAAAATCCAAATTTTTTTTTTTTTTTTTTCCGTTTTTTTTCTAAGTGTCTGATCGAGAGAAGGAAAAAGAGGTGATTTTTAGCCACTCTCGATTTTGTACTTAGAAAAAATCCAAATTTTTTTTTTTTTTTTTCCCGTTTTTTTTCTAAGTGTCTGATCGAGAAAAGGAAAAAGAGGTGATTTTTAGCCTCTCTCGATTTTGTACTTAGAAAAAATCCAAATTTTTTTTTTTTTTTTTCCGTTTTTTTTCTAAGTGTCTGATCGAGAGAAGGAAAAAGAGGTGATTTTTAGCCACTCTCGATTTTGTACTTAGAAAAAATCCAAATTTTTTTTTTTTTTTTTTCCGTTTTTTTTCTAAGTGTCTGATCGAGAGAAGGAAAAAGAGGTGATTTTTAGCCACTCTCGATTTTGTACTAAGAAAAAATCCAAATTTTTTTTTTTTTTTTTTTCCGTTTTTTTTCTAAGTGTCTGATCGAGAAAAGGAAAAAGAGGTGATTTTTAGCCTCTCTCGATTTTGTACTTAGAAAAAATCCAAATTTTTTTTTTTTTTTTTTCCGTTTTTTTTCTAAGTGTCTGATCGAGAGAAGGAAAAAGAGGTGATTTTTAGCCTCTCTCGATTTTGTACTTAGAAAAAATCCAAATTTTTTTTTTTTTTTTTTTCCGTTTTTTTTCTAAGTGTCTGATCGAGAGAAGGAAAAAGAGGTGATTTTTAGCCACTCTCGATTTTGTACTTAGAAAAAATCCAAATTTTTTTTTTTTTTTTTTCCGTTTTTTTTTCTAAGTGTCTGATCGAGAGAAGGAAAAAGAGGTGATTTTTAGCCACTCTCGATTTTGTACTTAGAAAAAATCCAAATTTTTTTTTTTTTTTTTCCGTTTTTTTTCTAAGTGTCTGATCGAGAAAAGGAAAAAGAGGTGATTTTTAGCCTCTCTCGATTTTGTACTTAGAAAAAATCCAAATTTTTTATTTTTTTTTTCCTTTTTTTTTCTAAGTGTCTGATCGAGAGAAGGAAAAAGAGGTGATTTTTAGCCTCTCTCGATTTTGTACTTAGAAAAAATCCAAATTTTTTTTTTTTTTTTTTCCGTTTTTTTTCTAAGTGTCTGATCGAGAGAAGGAAAAAGAGGTGATTTTTAGCCACTCTCGATTTTGTACTTAGAAAAAATCCAATTTTTTTTTTTTTTTTTTTCCGTTTTTTTTCTAAGTGTCTGATCGAGAGAAGGAAAAATAGGTGATTTTTAGCCACTCTCGATTTTGTACTTAGAAAAAATCCAAATTTTTTTTTTTTTTTTTTCCGTTTTTTTTCTAAGTGTCTGATCGAGAGAAGGAAAAAGAGGTGATTTTTAGCCTCTCTCGATTTTGTACTTACAAAAAATCCAAATTTTTTTTTTTTTTTTTTCCGTTTTTTTTTCTAAGTGTCTGATCGAGAGAAGGAAAAAGAGGTGATTTTTAGCCTCTCTCGATTTTGTACTTAGAAAAAATCCAATTTTTTTTTTTTTTTTTTCATTTTTTTTTCTAAGTGTCTGATCGAGAGAAGGAAAAAGAGGTGATTTTTAGCCACTCTCGATTTTGTACTTAGAAAAAATAAATTTTTTTTTTTTTTTTTTCTGTTTTTTTTCTAAGTGTCTGATCGAGAGAAGGAAAAAGAGGTGATTTTTAGCCACTCTCGATTTTGTACTTAGAAAAAATCCAATTTTTTTTTTTTTTTTTTCATTTTTTTTTCTAAGTGTCTGATCGAGAGAAGGAAAAAGAGGTGATTTTTAGCCACTCTCGATTTTGTACTTAGAAAAAATAAAATTTTTTTTTTTTTTTTTCTGTTTTTTTTCTAAGTGTCTGATCGAGAGAAGGAAAAAGAGGTGATTTTTAGCCACTCTCGATTTTGTACTAAGAAAAAATCCAAATTTTTTTTTTTTTTTTTTCCGTTTTTTTTCAAGTGTCTGATCGAGAGAAGGAAAAAGAGGTGATTTTTAGCCACTCTCGATTTTGTACTTAGAAAAAATCCAAATTTTTTTTTTTTTTTTCCGTTTTTTTTCTAAGTGTCTGATCGAGAGAAGGAAAAAGAGGTGATTTTTAGCCTCTCTCGATTTTGTACTTAGAAAAAATCCAAATTTTTTTTATTTTTTTTTCCGTTTTTTTTCTAAGTGTCTGATCGAGAAAAGGAAAAAGAGGTGATTTTTAGCCTCTCTCGATTTTGTACTTAGAAAAAATCCAAATTTTTTTTTTTTTTTTTTCCGTTTTTTTTCTAAGTGTCTGATCGAGAGAAGGAAAAAGAGGTGATTTTTAGCCACTCTCGATTTTGTACTTAGAAAAAATCCAAATTTTTTTTTTTTTTTTTTCCGTTTTTTTTCTAAGTGTCTGATCGAGAGAAGGAAAAAGAGGTGATTTTTAGCCTCTCTCGATTTTGTACCTAGAAAAAATCCAATTTTTTTTTTTTTTTTTTCATTTTTTTTTCTAAGTGTCTGATCGAGAGAAGGAAAAAGAGGTGATTTTTAGCCACTCTCGATTTTGTACTTAGAAAAAATCCAATTTTTTTTTTTTTTTTTTTCTGTTTTTTTTCTAAGTGTCTGATCGAGAGAAGGAAAAAGAGGTGATTTTTAGCCACTCTCGATTTTGTACTTAGAAAAAATCCAATTTTTTTTTTTTTTTTTCCGTTTTTTTTCTAAGTGTCTGATCGAGAGAAGGAAAAAGAGGTGATTTTTAGCCTCTCTCGATTTTGTACTTAGAAAAAATCCAAATTTTTTTTTTTTTTTTTTCCGTTTTTTTTCTAAGTGTCTGATCGAGAGAAGGAAAAAGAGGTGATTTTTAGCCACTCTCGATTTTGTACTTAGAAAAAATCCAAATTTTTTTTTTTTTTTTTTCCGTTTTTTTTTCTAAGTGTCTGATCGAGAAAAGGAAAAAGAGGTGATTTTTAGCCTCTCTCGATTTTGTACTTAGAAAAAATCCAAATTTTTTATTTTTTTTTTCCTTTTTTTTTCTAAGTGTCTGATCGAGAGAAGGAAAAAGAGGTGATTTTTAGCCTCTCTCGATTTTGTACTTAGAAAAAATCCAAATTTTTTTTTTTTTTTTTTCCGTTTTTTTTCTAAGTGTCTGATCGAGAGAAGGAAAAAGAGGTGATTTTTAGCCACTCTCGATTTTGTACTTAGAAAAAATCCAATTTTTTTTTTTTTTTTTTTCCGTTTTTTTTCTAAGTGTCTGATCGAGAGAAGGAAAAAGAGGTGATTTTTAGCCTCTCTCGATTTTGTACTTAGAAAAAATCCAATTTTTTTTTTTTTTTTTTTCCGTTTTTTTTCTAAGTGTCTGATCGAGAGAAGGAAAAATAGGTGATTTTTAGCCACTCTCGATTTTGTACTTAGAAAAAATCCAAATTTTTTTTTTTTTTTTTTCCGTTTTTTTTCTAAGTGTCTGATCGAGAAAAGGAAAAAGAGGTGATTTTTAGCCTCTCTCGATTTTGTACTTAGAAAAAATCCAATTTTTATTTTTTTTTTTTCATTTTTTTTTCTAAGTGTCTGATCGAGAGAAGGAAAAAGAGGTGATTTTTAGACTCTCTCGATTTTGTACTTAGAAAAAATCCAAATTTTTTTTTTTTTTTTTCCGTTTTTTTTTCTAAGTGTCTGATCGAGAGAAGGAAAAAGAGGTGATTTTTAGCCACTCTCGATTTTGTACTTAGAAAAAATCCAAATTTTTTTTTTTTTTTTTTCCGTTTTTTTTTCTAAGTGTCTGATCGAGAAAAGGAAAAAGAGGTGATTTTTAGCCACTCTCGATTTTGTACTTAAAAAAATCCAAATTTTTTTTTTTTTTTTTCCGTTTTTTTTCAAGTGTCTGATCGAGAGAAGGAAAAAGAGGTGATTTTTAGCCACTCTCGATTTTGTACTTAGAAAAAATCCAAATTTTTTTTTTTTTTTTTCCGTTTTTTTTCTAAGTGTCTGATCGAGAGAAGGAAAAAGAGGTGATTTTTAGCCTCTCTCGATTTTGTACTTAGAAAAAATCCAAATTTTTTTTATTTTTTTTTCCGTTTTTTTTCTAAGTGTCTGATCGAGAAAGGAAAAAGAGGTGATTTTTAGCCTCTCTCGATTTTGTACTTAGAAAAAATCCAAATTTATTTTTTTTTTTTTTCCGTTTTTTTTCTAAGTGTCTGATCGAGAGAAGGAAAAAGAGGTGATTTTTAGCCACTCTCGATTTTGTACTTAGAAAAAATCCAAATTTTTTTTTTTTTTTTTTTCCGTTTTTTTTTCTTAGTGTCTGATCGAGAGAAGGAAAAAGAGGTGATTTTTAGCCTCTCTCGATTTTGTACTTAGAAAAAATCCAATTTTTTTTTTTTTTTTTCATTTTTTTTTCTAAGTGTCTGATCGAGAGAAGGAAAAAGAGGTGATTTTTAGCCACTCTCGATTTTGTACTTAGAAAAAATCCAATTTTTTTTTTTTTTTTTTCTGTTTTTTTTCTAAGTGTCTGATCGAGAGAAGGAAAAAGAGGTGATTTTTAGCCACTCTCGATTTTGTACTTAGAAAAAATCCAATTTTTTTTTTTTTTTTTTCATTTTTTTTTTAAGTGTCTGATCGAGAGAAGGAAAAAGAGGTGATTTTTGCCTCTCTCGATTTTGTACTTAGAAAAAATCCAATTTTTTTTTTTTTTTTTCTTTTTTTTTCTTAGTGTCTGATCGAGAGAAGGAAAAAGAGGTGATTTTTAGCCACTCTCGATTTTGTACTTAGAAAAAAATCCAAATTTTTTTTTTTTTTTTTCCGTTTTTTTTCTAAGTGTCTGATCGAGAGAAGGAAAAAGAGGTGATTTTTAGCCTCTCGATTTTGTACTTAGAAAAAATCCAAATTTTTTTTTTTTTTTTTTCCGTTTTTTTTCTAAGTGTCTGATCGAGAGAAGGAAAAAGAGGTGATTTTTAGCCACTCTCGATTTTGTACTTACAAAAAATCCAATTTTTTTTTTTTTTTTTTCCGTTTTTTTTCTAAGTGTCTGATCGAGAGAAGGAAAAAGAGGTGATTTTTAGCCTCTCTCGATTTTGTACTTAGAAAAAATCCAATTTTTTTTTTTTTTTTTTCATTTTTTTTTCTAAGTGTCTGATCGAGAGAAGGAAAAAGAGGTGATTTTAGCCACTCTCGATTTTGTACTTAGAAAAAATAAATTTTTTTTTTTTTTTTTTCTGTTTTTTTTTCTAAGTGTCTGATCGAGAGAAGGAAAAGAG
>NW_026908190.1:0-44785 GCF_033978785.1 Entelurus aequoreus | reverse complement strand
TACAAAATCGAGAGAGGCTAAAAATCACCTCTTTTTCCTTCTCTCGATCAGACACTTAGAAAAAAAACGGAAAAAAAAAAAAAAAATTTGGATTTTTTATAAGTACAAAATCGAGAGTGGCTAAAAATCACCTCTTTTTCCTTCTCTCGATCAGACACTTAGAAAAAAAAACGGAAAAAAAAAAAAAAAAAAATTGGATTTTTTCTAAGTACAAAATCGAGAGAGGCTAAAAATCACCTCTTTTTCCTTTCTCGATCAGACACTTAGAAAAAAAACGGAAAAAAAAAAAAAAAAATTTGGATTTTTCTAAGTACAAAATCGAGAGAGGCTAAAAATCACCTCTTTTTCCTTCTCTCGATCAGACACTTAGAAAAAAACGGAAAAAAAAAAAAAAAATTTGGATTTTTTCTAAGTACAAAATCGAGAGAGGCTAAAAATCACCTCTTTTTCCTTCTCTCGATCAGACACTTAGAAAAAAACGGAAAAAAAAAAAAAAAAAATTTGGATTTTTTCTAAGTACAAAATCGAGAGTGGCTAAAAATCACCTCTTTTTCCTTCTCTCGATCAGACACTTAGAAAAAAAACGGAAAAAAACAAAAAAAAAATTTGGATTTTTTCTAAGTACAAAATCGAGAGAGGCTAAAAATCACCTCTTTTTCCTTCTCTCGATCAGACACTTAGAAAAAAAACGGAAAAAAAAAATATATATATTTGGATTTTTTCTAAGTACAAAATCGAGAGTGGCTAAAAATCACCTCTTTTTCCTTCTCTCGATCAGACACTTAGAAAAAAAACGGAAAAAAAAAAAAAAAAAATTTGGATTTTTTCTAAGTACAAAATCGAGAGTGGCTAAAAATCACCTCTTTTTCCTTCTCTCGATCAGACACTTAGAAAAAAAAATGAAAAAAAAAAAAAAAAAATTGGATTTTTTCTAAGTACAAAATCGAGAGAGGCTAAAATCACCTCTTTTTCCTTCTCTCGATCAGACACTTAGAAAAAAAACGGAAAAAAAAAAAAAAATTTGGATTTTTTCTAAGTACAAAATCGAGAGAGGCTAAAAATCACCTCTTTTTCCTTTTCTCGATCAGACACTTAGAAAAAAAACGGAAAAAAAAAAAAAAAAAATTTGGATTTTTTCTAAGTACAAAATCGAGAGTGGCTAAAAATCACCTCTTTTCCTTCTCTCGATCAGACACTTAGAAAAAAAACAGAAAAAAAAAAAAAAAAATTGGGATTTTTTCTAAGTACAAAATCGAGAGTGGCTAAAAATCACCTCTTTTTCCTTCTCTCGATCAGACACTTAGAAAAAAAAATGAAAAAAAAAAAAAAAAAAATTGGATTTTTTCTAAGTACAAAATCGAGAGAGGCTAAAAATCACCTCTTTTTCTTCTCTCGATCAGACACTTAGAAAAAAAACGGAAAAAAAAAAAAAAAAAATTTGGATTTTTTCTAAGTACAAAATCGAGAGTGGCTAAAAATCACCTCTTTTTCCTTCTCTCGATCAGACACTTAGAAAAAAAACGGAAAAAAAAAAAAAAAAAATTTGGATTTTTTCTAAGTACAAAATCGAGAGTGGCTAAAAATCACCTCTTTTTCCTTCTCTCGATCAGACACTTAGAAAAAAAAATGAAAAAAAAAAAAAAAAAAATTGGATTTTTTCTAAGTACAAAATCGAGAGAGGCTAAAAATCACCTCTTTTTCCTTCTCTCGATCAGACACTTAGAAAAAAAACGGAAAAAAAAAAAAAAAAAATTTGGATTTTTTCTAAGTACAAAATCGAGAGTGGCTAAAAATCACCTCTTTTTCCTTCTCTCGATCAGACACTTAGAAAAAAAACGGAAAAAAAAAAAAAAAAAATTTGGATTTTTTCTAAGTACAAAATCGAGAGAGGCTAAAAATCACCTCTTTTTCCTTCTCTCGATCAGACACTTAGAAAAAAAACGGAAAAAAAAAAAAAAAAATTTGGATTTTTTCTAAGTACAAAATCGAGAGAGGCTAAAAATCACCTCTTTTTCCTTCTCTCGATCGGACACTTAGAAAAAAAAAAAAATAAATAAAAAAATTGGATTTTTTCTAAGTACAAAATCGAGAGAGGCTAAAAATCACCTCTTTTTCCTTCTCTCGATCAGACACTTAGAAAAAAAACGGAAAAAAAAAAAAAAAAAATTGGATTTTTTCTAAGTACAAAATCGAGAGAGGCTAAAAATCACCTCTTTTTCCTTCTCTCGATCGGACACTTAGAAAAAAAAAAAAAAAAAAAAAAAAAATTTGGATTTTTTGTAAGTACAAAATCGAGAGAGGCTAAAAATCACCTCTTTTTCCTTCTCTCGATCAGACACTTAGAAAAAAAACGGAAAAAAAAAAAAAAAAATTTGGATTTTTTCTAAGTACAAAATCGAGAGAGGCTAAAAATCACCTCTTTTTCCTTCTCTCGATCGGACAATTAGAAAAAAAAAAAAAAAAAAAAAAAAATTGGATTTTTTCTAAGTACAAAATCGAGAGAGGCTAAAAATCACCTCTTTTTCCTTCTCTCGATCAGACACTTAGAAAAAAAACGGAAAAAAAAAAAAAAAAATTTGGATTTTTTCTAACTACAAAATCGAGAGAGGCTAAAAATCACCTCTTTTTCCTTCTCTCGATCAGACACTTAGAAAAAAACGGAAAAAAAAAAAAAAAAAAATTTGGATTTTTTCTAAGTACAAAATCGAGAGAGGCTAAAAATCACCTCTTTTTCCTTCTCTCGATCAGACACTTAGAAAAATAACGGAAAAAAAAAATAAAAATTTGGATTTTTTCTAAGTACAAAATCGAGAGAGGCTAAAAATCACCTCTTTTTCCTTCTCTCGATCAGACACTTAGAAAAAAAACGGAAAAAAAAAAATAAAAATTTGGATTTTTTCTAAGTACAAAATCGAGAGAGGCTAAAAATCACCTCTTTTTCCTTCTCTCGATCAGACACTTAGAAAAAAAACGGAAAAAAAAAAAAAAAAATTGGATTTTTTCTAAGTACAAAATCGAGAGAGGCTAAAAATCACCTCTTTTTCCTTTTCTCGATTAGACACTTACAAAAAAAACGGAAAAAAAAAAAAAAAAATTTGGATTTTTTCTAAGTACAAAATCGAGAGAGGCTAAAAATCACCTCTTTTTCCTTCTCTCGATCAGACACTTAAAACGGAAAAAAAAAAAAAAAAATTTGGATTTTTTCTAAGTACAAAATCGAGAGTGGCTAAAAATCACCTCTTTTTCCTTCTCTCGATCAGACACTTAGAAAAAAAACGGAAAAAAAAAAAAAAAAAAATTGGATTTTTTCTAAGTACAAAATCGAGAGAGGCTAAAAATCACCTCTTTTTCCTTCTCTCGATCAGACACTTAGAAAAAAAACGGAAAAAAAAAAAAAAAAAATTTGGATTTTTTCTAAGTACAAAATCGAGAGTGGCTAAAAATCACCTCTTTTTCCTTCTCTCGATCAAACACTTAGAAAAAAAACGGAAAAAAAAAAAATATATATTTGGATTTTTTCTAAGTACAAAATCGAGAGTGGCTAAAAATCACCTCTTTTTCCTTCTCTCGATCAGACACTTAGAAAAAAAAATGAAAAAAAAAAAAAAAAATTGGATTTTTTCTAAGTACAAAATCGAGAGAGGCTAAAAATCACCTCTTTTTCCTTCTCTCGATCAGACACTTAGAAAAAAAACGGAAAAAAAAAAAAAAAAATTTGGATTTTTTCTAAGTACAAAATCGAGAGTGGCTAAAAATCACCTCTTTTTCCTTCTCTCGATCAGACACTTAGAAAAAAAACGAAAAAAAAAAGAAAAAAAAAATTTGATTTTTTCTAAGTACAAAATCGAGAGAGGCTAAAAATCACCTCTTTTTCCTTTTCTCGATCAGACACTTAGAAAAAAAAACGGAAAAAAAAAAAAAATAAATTTGGATTTTTTCTAAGTACAAAATCGAGAGAGGCTAAAAATCACCTCTTTTTCCTTCTCTCGATCAGACACTTAGAAAAAAAACGGAAAAAAAAAAAAAAAAAAATTTGGATTTTTTCTAAGTACAAAATCGAGAGTGGCTAAAAATCACCTCTTTTTCCTTCTCTCGATCAGACACTTAGAAAAAAAAATGAAAAAAAAAAAAAAAAATTGGATTTTTTCTAAGTACAAAATCGAGAGAGGCTAAAAATCACCTCTTTTTCCTTCTCTCGATCAGACACTTAGAAAAAAAACGGAAAAAAAAAAAAAATTTGGATTTTTTATAAGTACAAAATCGAGAGTGGCTAAAAATCACCTCTTTTTCCTTCTCTCGAGACACTTAGAAAAAAAACGGAAAAAAAAAAAAAAAAAAAATTGGATTTTTCTAAGTACAAAATCGAGAGAGGCTAAAAATCACCTCTTTTTCCTTTTCTCGATCAGACACTTAGAAAAAAAACGGAAAAAAAAAAAAAAAAATTTGGATTTTTTCTAAGTACAAAATCGAGAGAGGCTAAAAATCACCTCTTTTTCCTTCTCTCGATCAGACACTTAGAAAAAAAACGGAAAAAAAAAAAAAAAAATTTGGATTTTTTCTAAGTACAAAATCGAGAGAGGCTAAAAATCACCTCTTTTTCCTTCTCTCGATCAGACACTTAGAAAAAAAACGGAAAAAAAAAAAAAAAAAATTTGGATTTTTTCTAAGTACAAAATCGAGAGTGGCTAAAAATCACCTCTTTTTCCTTCTCTCGATCAGACACTTAGAAAAAAACGGAAAAAAAAAAAAAAAAAAATTTGGATTTTTTCTAAGTACAAAATCGAGAGAGGCTAAAATCACCTCTTTTTCCTTCTCTCGATCAGACACTTAGAAAAAAAACGGAAAAAAAAAATATATATATTGGATTTTTCTAAGTACAAAATCGAGAGTGGCTAAAAATCACCTCTTTTTCCTTCTCTCGATCAGACACTTAGAAAAAAAACGGAAAAAAAAAAAAAAAAATTTGGATTTTTTCTAAGTACAAAATCGAGAGTGGCTAAAAATCACCTCTTTTTCCTTCTCTCGATCAGACACTTAGAAAAAAAAAATGAAAAAAAAAAAAAAAAAAATTGGATTTTTTCTAAGTACAAAATCGAGAGAGGCTAAAATCACCTCTTTTTCCTTCTCTCGATCAGACACTTAGAAAAAAAACGGAAAAAAAAAAAAAAAATTTGGATTTTTTCTAAGTACAAAATCGAGAGAGGCTAAAATCACCTCTTTTTCCTTTTCTCGATCAGACACTTAGAAAAAAAACGGAAAAAAAAAAAAAAAAAATTTGGATTTTTCTAAGTACAAAATCGAGAGTGGCTAAAAATCACCTCTTTTTCCTTCTCTCGATCAGACACTTAGAAAAAAAACAGAAAAAAAAAAAAAAAAAATTTGGATTTTTTCTAAGTACAAAATCGAGAGTGGCTAAAAATCACCTCTTTTTCCTTCTCTCGATCAGACACTTAGAAAAAAAAATGAAAAAAAAAAAAAAAAAATTGGATTTTTTCTAAGTACAAAATCGAGAGAGGCTAAAAATCACCTCTTTTTCTTCTCTCGATCAGACACTTAGAAAAAAAAACGGAAAAAAAAAAAAAAAAAATTTGGATTTTTTCTAAGTACAAAATCGAGAGTGGCTAAAAATCACCTCTTTTTCCTTCTCTCGATCAGACACTTAGAAAAAAAACGGAAAAAAAAAAAAAAAAATTTGGATTTTTTCTAAGTACAAAATCGAGAGTGGCTAAAAATCACCTCTTTTTCCTTCTCTCGATCAGACACTTAGAAAAAAAATGAAAAAAAAAAAAAAAAAAAATTGGATTTTTTCTAAGTACAAAATCGAGAGAGGCTAAAAATCACCTCTTTTTCCTTCTCTCGATCAGACACTTAGAAAAAAACGGAAAAAAAAAAAAAAAAATTTGGATTTTTTTCTAAGTACAAAATCGAGAGTGGCTAAAAATCACCTCTTTTTCCTTCTCTCGATCAGACACTTAGAAAAAAAACGGAAAAAAAAAAAAAAAAAATTTGGATTTTTTCTAAGTACAAAATCGAGAGAGGCTAAAAATCACCTCTTTTTCCTTCTCTCGATCAGACACTTAGAAAAAAAACGGAAAAAAAAAAAAAAAAAATTTGGATTTTTTCTAAGTACAAAATCGAGAGAGGCTAAAAATCACCTCTTTTTCTTCTCTCGATCGGACACTTAGAAAAAAAAAAAAATAAATAAAAAAATTGGATTTTTTCTAAGTACAAAATCGAGAGAGGCTAAAAATCACCTCTTTTTCCTTCTCTCGATCAGACACTTAGAAAAAAAACGGAAAAAAAAAAAAAAAAAAATTGGATTTTTTCTAAGTACAAAATCGAGAGAGGCTAAAAATCACCTCTTTTTCCTTCTCTCGATCGGACACTTAGAAAAAAAAAAAAAAAAAAAAAAAAATTTGGATTTTTTGTAAGTACAAAATCGAGAGAGGCTAAAAATCACCTCTTTTTCCTTCTCTCGATCAGACACTTAGAAAAAAAACGGAAAAAAAAAAAATAAATTTGGATTTTTTCTAAGTACAAAATCGAGAGAGGCTAAAAATCACCTCTTTTCCTTCTCTCGATCGGACACTTAGAAAAAAAAAAAAAAAAAAAAAAAATTGGATTTTTTCTAAGTACAAAATCGAGAGAGGCTAAAAATCACCTCTTTTTCCTTCTCTCGATCAGACACTTAGAAAAAAAACGGAAAAAAAAAAAAAAAAAATTTGGATTTTTTCTAACTACAAAATCGAGAGAGGCTAAAAATCACCTCTTTTTCCTTCTCTCGATCAGACACTTAGAAAAAAAACGGAAAAAAAAAAAAAAAAAAAATTGGATTTTTTCTAAGTACAAAATCGAGAGAGGCTAAAAATCACCTCTTTTTCCTTTTCTCGATCAGACACTTAGAAAAAAAACGGAAAAAAAAAAAAAAAAATTTGGATTTTTTCTAAGTACAAAATCGAGAGAGGCTAAAAATCACCTCTTTTTCCTTCTCTCGATCAGACACTTAGAAAAAAAACGGAAAAAAAAAAAAAAAAAAATTGGATTTTTTCTAAGTACAAAATCGAGAGAGGCTAAAAATCACCTCTTTTTCCTTCTCTCGATCAGACACTTAGAAAAAAAACGGAAAAAAAAAAAAAAAAAATTTGGATTTTTTCTAAGTACAAAATCGAGAGTGGCTAAAAATCACCTCTTTTTCCTTCTCTCGATCAAACACTTAGAAAAAAAACGGAAAAAAAAAAAATATATATTTGGATTTTTTCTAAGTACAAAATCGAGAGTGGCTAAAAATCACCTCTTTTTCCTTCTCTCGATCAGACACTTAGAAAAAAAAATGAAAAAAAAAAAAAAAAAATTGGATTTTTTCTAAGTACAAAATCGAGAGAGGCTAAAAATCACCTCTTTTTCCTTCTCTCGATCAGACACTTAGAAAAAAAACGGAAAAAAAAAAAAAAAAATTTGGATTTTTTCTAAGTACAAAATCGAGAGTGGCTAAAAATCACCTCTTTTTCCTTCTCTCGATCAGACACTTAGAAAAAAAACGAAAAAAAAAAGAAAAAAAAAATTTGATTTTTTCTAAGTACAAAATCGAGAGAGGCTAAAAATCACCTCTTTTTCCTTTTCTCGATCAGACACTTAGAAAAAAAAACGGAAAAAAAAAAAAAAAAAATTTGGATTTTTTCTAAGTACAAAATCGAGAGAGGCTAAAAATCACCTCTTTTTCCTTCTCTCGATCAGACACTTAGAAAAAAAACGGAAAAAAAAAAAAAAAATTGGATTTTTTGTAAGTACAAAATCGAGAGTGGCTAAAAATCACCTCTTTTTCCTTCTCTCGATCAGACACTTAGAAAAAAAACGGAAAAAAAAAAAAAAAAAAATTTGGATTTTTTCTAAGTACAAAATCGAGAGTGGCTAAAAATCACCTCTTTTTCCTTCTCTCGATCAGACACTTAGAAAAAAAAATGAAAAAAAAAAAAAAAAATTGGATTTTTTCTAAGTACAAAATCGAGAGAGGCTAAAAATCACCTCTTTTTCCTTCTCTCGATCAGACACTTAGAAAAAAAACGGAAAAAAAAAAAAAAAATTTGGATTTTTTATAAGTACAAAATCGAGAGTGGCTAAAAATCACCTCTTTTTCCTTCTCTCGATCAGACACTTAGAAAAAAAACGGAAAAAAAAAAAAAAAAAAATTGGATTTTTTCTAAGTACAAAATCGAGAGAGGCTAAAAATCACCTCTTTTTCCTTTTCTCGATCAGACACTTAGAAAAAAAACGGAAAAAAAAAAAAAAAAATTTGGATTTTTTCTAAGTACAAAATCGAGAGAGGCTAAAAATCACCTCTTTTTCCTTCTCTCGATCAGACACTTAGAAAAAAAACGGAAAAAAAAAAAAAAAAATTTGGATTTTTTCTAAGTACAAAATCGAGAGAGGCTAAAAATCACCTCTTTTTCCTTCTCTCGATCAGACACTTAGAAAAAAAACGGAAAAAAAAAAAAAAAAAATTTGGATTTTTTCTAAGTACAAAATCGAGAGTGGCTAAAAATCACCTCTTTTTCCTTCTCTCGATCAGACACTTAGAAAAAAAACGGAAAAAAACAAAAAAAAAATTTGGATTTTTTCTAAGTACAAAATCGAGAGAGGCTAAAAATCACCTCTTTTTCCTTCTCTCGATCAGACACTTAGAAAAAAAACGGAAAAAAAAAATATATATATTTGGATTTTTTCTAAGTACAAAATCGAGAGTGGCTAAAAATCACCTCTTTTTCCTTCTCTCGATCAGACACTTAGAAAAAAAACGGAAAAAAAAAAAAAAAAAATTTGGATTTTTTCTAAGTACAAAATCGAGAGTGGCTAAAAATCACCTCTTTTTCCTTCTCTCGATCAGACACTTAGAAAAAAAAATGAAAAAAAAAAAAAAAAAATTGGATTTTTTCTAAGTACAAAATCGAGAGAGGCTAAAAATCACCTCTTTTTCCTTCTCTCGATCAGACACTTAGAAAAAAAACGGAAAAAAAAAAAAAAAATTTGGATTTTTTCTAAGTACAAAATCGAGAGAGGCTAAAAATCACCTCTTTTTCCTTTTCTCGATCAGACACTTAGAAAAAAAACGGAAAAAAAAAAAAAAAAAATTTGGATTTTTTCTAAGTACAAAATCGAGAGTGGCTAAAAATCACCTCTTTTTCCTTCTCTCGATCAGACACTTAGAAAAAAAACAGAAAAAAAAAAAAAAAAAATTGGGATTTTTTCTAAGTACAAAATCGAGAGTGGCTAAAAATCACCTCTTTTTCCTTCTCTCGATCAGACACTTAGAAAAAAAAATGAAAAAAAAAAAAAAAAAATTGGATTTTTTCTAAGTACAAAATCGAGAGAGGCTAAAAATCACCTCTTTTTCTTCTCTCGATCAGACACTTAGAAAAAAAACGGAAAAAAAAAAAAAAAAAAATTTGGATTTTTTCTAAGTACAAAATCGAGAGTGGCTAAAAATCACCTCTTTTTCCTTCTCTCGATCAGACACTTAGAAAAAAAACGGAAAAAAAAAAAAAAAAAATTTGGATTTTTTCTAAGTACAAAATCGAGAGTGGCTAAAAATCACCTCTTTTTCCTTCTCTCGATCAGACACTTAGAAAAAAAAATGAAAAAAAAAAAAAAAAAAAATTGGATTTTTTCTAAGTACAAAATCGAGAGAGGCTAAAAATCACCTCTTTTTCCTTCTCTCGATCAGACACTTAGAAAAAAAACGGAAAAAAAAAAAAAAAAATTTGGATTTTTTCTAAGTACAAAATCGAGAGTGGCTAAAAATCACCTCTTTTTCCTTCTCTCGATCAGACACTTAGAAAAAAAACGGAAAAAAAAAAAAAAAAAATTTGGATTTTTTCTAAGTACAAAATCGAGAGAGGCTAAAAATCACCTCTTTTTCCTTCTCTCGATCAGACACTTAGAAAAAAAACGGAAAAAAAAAAAAAAAAAATTTGGATTTTTTCTAAGTACAAAATCGAGAGAGGCTAAAAATCACCTCTTTTTCCTTCTCTCGATCGGACACTTAGAAAAAAAAATAAATAAATAAAAAAATTGGATTTTTTCTAAGTACAAAATCGAGAGAGGCTAAAAATCACCTCTTTTTCCTTCTCTCGATCAGACACTTAGAAAAAAAACGGAAAAAAAAAAAAAAAAAATTGGATTTTTTCTAAGTACAAAATCGAGAGAGGCTAAAAATCACCTCTTTTTCCTTCTCTCGATCGGACACTTAGAAAAAAAAAAAAAAAAAAAAAAAAATTTGGATTTTTTGTAAGTACAAAATCGAGAGAGGCTAAAAATCACCTCTTTTTCCTTCTCTCGATCAGACACTTAGAAAAAAAACGGAAAAAAAAAAAAAAAATTTGGATTTTTTCTAAGTACAAAATCGAGAGAGGCTAAAAATCACCTCTTTTTCCTTCTCTCGATCGGACAATTAGAAAAAAAAAAAAAAAAAAAAAAAAATTGGATTTTTTCTAAGTACAAAATCGAGAGAGGCTAAAAATCACCTCTTTTTCCTTCTCTCGATCAGACACTTAGAAAAAAAACGGAAAAAAAAAAAAAAAAAATTTGGATTTTTTCTAACTACAAAATCGAGAGAGGCTAAAAATCACCTCTTTTTCCTTCTCTCGATCAGACACTTAGAAAAAAAACGGAAAAAAAAAAAAAAAAAAATTTGGATTTTTTCTAAGTACAAAATCGAGAGAGGCTAAAAATCACCTCTTTTTCCTTCTCTCGATCAGACACTTAGAAAAATAACGGAAAAAAAAAATAAAAATTTGGATTTTTTCTAAGTACAAAATCGAGAGAGGCTAAAAATCACCTCTTTTTCCTTCTCTCGATCAGACACTTAGAAAAAAAACGGAAAAAAAAAAATAAAAATTTGGATTTTTTCTAAGTACAAAATCGAGAGAGGCTAAAAATCACCTCTTTTTCCTTCTCTCGATCAGACACTTAGAAAAAAAACGGAAAAAAAAAAAAAAAAAATTGGATTTTTTCTAAGTACAAAATCGAGAGAGGCTAAAAATCACCTCTTTTTCCTTTTCTCGATTAGACACTTACAAAAAAAACGGAAAAAAAAAAAAAAAAAATTTGGATTTTTTCTAAGTACAAAATCGAGAGAGGCTAAAAATCACCTCTTTTTCCTTCTCTCGATCAGACACTTAAAACGGAAAAAAAAAAAAAAAAATTTGGATTTTTTCTAAGTACAAAATCGAGAGTGGCTAAAAATCACCTCTTTTTCCTTCTCTCGATCAGACACTTAGAAAAAAAACGGAAAAAAAAAAAAAAAAAAATTGGATTTTTTCTAAGTACAAAATCGAGAGAGGCTAAAAATCACCTCTTTTTCCTTCTCTCGATCAGACACTTAGAAAAAAAACGGAAAAAAAAAAAAAAAAATTTGGATTTTTTCTAAGTACAAAATCGAGAGTGGCTAAAAATCACCTCTTTTTCCTTCTCTCGATCAAACACTTAGAAAAAAAACGGAAAAAAAAAAAATATATATTTGGATTTTTTCTAAGTACAAAATCGAGAGTGGCTAAAAATCACCTCTTTTTCCTTCTCTCGATCAGACACTTAGAAAAAAAAATGAAAAAAAAAAAAAAAAAATTGGATTTTTTCTAAGTACAAAATCGAGAGAGGCTAAAAATCACCTCTTTTTCCTTCTCTCGATCAGACACTTAGAAAAAAAACGGAAAAAAAAAAAAAAAAATTTGGATTTTTTCTAAGTACAAAATCGAGAGTGGCTAAAAATCACCTCTTTTTCCTTCTCTCGATCAGACACTTAGAAAAAAAACGAAAAAAAAAAGAAAAAAAAAATTTGATTTTTTCTAAGTACAAAATCGAGAGAGGCTAAAAATCACCTCTTTTTCCTTTTCTCGATCAGACACTTAGAAAAAAAAACGGAAAAAAAAAAAAAAAAAATTTGGATTTTTTCTAAGTACAAAATCGAGAGAGGCTAAAAATCACCTCTTTTTCCTTCTCTCGATCAGACACTTAGAAAAAAAACGGAAAAAAAAAAAAAAAAAAATTTGGATTTTTTCTAAGTACAAAATCGAGAGTGGCTAAAAATCACCTCTTTTTCCTTCTCTCGATCAGACACTTAGAAAAAAAAATGAAAAAAAAAAAAAAAAATTGGATTTTTTCTAAGTACAAAATCGAGAGAGGCTAAAAATCACCTCTTTTTCCTTCTCTCGATCAGACACTTAGAAAAAAAACGGAAAAAAAAAAAAAAATTTGGATTTTTTATAAGTACAAAATCGAGAGTGGCTAAAAATCACCTCTTTTTCTTTCTCTCGATCAGACACTTAGAAAAAAAACGGAAAAAAAAAAAAAAAAAAATTGGATTTTTTCTAAGTACAAAATCGAGAGAGGCTAAAAATCACCTCTTTTTCCTTTTCTCGATCAGACACTTAGAAAAAAAACGGAAAAAAAAAAAAAAAAATTTGGATTTTTTCTAAGTACAAAATCGAGAGAGGCTAAAAATCACCTCTTTTTCCTTCTCTCGATCAGACACTTAGAAAAAAAACGGAAAAAAAAAAAAAAAAATTTGGATTTTTTCTAAGTACAAAATCGAGAGAGGCTAAAAATCACCTCTTTTTCCTTCTCTCGATCAGACACTTAGAAAAAAAACGGAAAAAAAAAAAAAAAAAATTTGGATTTTTTCTAAGTACAAAATCGAGAGTGGCTAAAAATCACCTCTTTTTCCTTCTCTCGATCAGACACTTAGAAAAAAAACGGAAAAAAAAAAAAAAAAAATTTGGATTTTTTCTAAGTACAAAATCGAGAGAGGCTAAAAATCACCTCTTTTTCCTTCTCTCGATCAGACACTTAGAAAAAAAACGGAAAAAAAAAATATATATATTTGGATTTTTTCTAAGTACAAAATCGAGAGTGGCTAAAAATCACCTCTTTTTCCTTCTCTCGATCAGACACTTAGAAAAAAAACGGAAAAAAAAAAAAAAAAATTTGGATTTTTTCTAAGTACAAAATCGAGAGTGGCTAAAAATCACCTCTTTTTCCTTCTCTCGATCAGACACTTAGAAAAAAAAATGAAAAAAAAAAAAAAAAATTGGATTTTTTCTAAGTACAAAATCGAGAGAGGCTAAAAATCACCTCTTTTTCCTTCTCTCGATCAGACACTTAGAAAAAAAACGGAAAAAAAAAAAAAAAATTTGGATTTTTTCTAAGTACAAAATCGAGAGTGGCTAAAAATCACCTCTTTTTCCTTCTCTCGATCAGACACTTAGAAAAAAAACAGAAAAAAAAAAAAAAAAAATTTGGATTTTTTCTAAGTACAAAATCGAGAGTGGCTAAAAATCACCTCTTTTTCCTTCTCTCGATCAGACACTTAGAAAAAAAAATGAAAAAAAAAAAAAAAAAATTGGATTTTTTCTAAGTACAAAATCGAGAGAGGCTAAAAATCACCTCTTTTTCTTCTCTCGATCAGACACTTAGAAAAAAAACGGAAAAAAAAAAAAAAAAAATTTGGATTTTTTCTAAGTACAAAATCGAGAGTGGCTAAAAATCACCTCTTTTTCCTTCTCTCGATCAGACACTTAGAAAAAAAACGGAAAAAAAAAAAAAAAAAATTTGGATTTTTTCTAAGTACAAAATCGAGAGTGGCTAAAAATCACCTCTTTTTCCTTCTCTCGATCAGACACTTAGAAAAAAAAATGAAAAAAAAAAAAAAAAAAATTGGATTTTTTCTAAGTACAAAATCGAGAGAGGCTAAAAATCACCTCTTTTTCCTTCTCTCGATCAGACACTTAGAAAAAAAACGGAAAAAAAAAAAAAAAAAATTTGGATTTTTTCTAAGTACAAAATCGAGAGTGGCTAAAAATCACCTCTTTTTCCTTCTCTCGATCAGACACTTAGAAAAAAAACGGAAAAAAAAAAAAAAAAATTTGGATTTTTTCTAAGTACAAAATCGAGAGAGGCTAAAAATCACCTCTTTTTCCTTCTCTCGATCAGACACTTAGAAAAAAAACGGAAAAAAAAAAAAAAAAAATTTGGATTTTTTCTAAGTACAAAATCGAGAGAGGCTAAAAATCACCTCTTTTTCCTTCTCTCGATCGGACACTTAGAAAAAAAAAAAATAAATAAAAAAATTGGATTTTTTCTAAGTACAAAATCGAGAGAGGCTAAAAATCACCTCTTTTTCCTTCTCTCGATCAGACACTTAGAAAAAAAACGGAAAAAAAAAAAAAAAAAAATTGGATTTTTTCTAAGTACAAAATCGAGAGAGGCTAAAAATCACCTCTTTTTCCTTCTCTCGATCGGACACTTAGAAAAAAAAAAAAAAAAAAAAAAAAAATTTGGATTTTTTGTAAGTACAAAATCGAGAGAGGCTAAAAATCACCTCTTTTTCCTTCTCTCGATCAGACACTTAGAAAAAAAACGGAAAAAAAAAAAATAAATTTGGATTTTTTCTAAGTACAAAATCGAGAGAGGCTAAAAATCACCTCTTTTTCCTTCTCTCGATCGGACACTTAGAAAAAAAAAAAAAAAAAAAAAAATTGGATTTTTTCTAAGTACAAAATCGAGAGAGGCTAAAAATCACCTCTTTTTCCTTCTCTCGATCAGACACTTAGAAAAAAAACGGAAAAAAAAAAAAAAAAAATTTGGATTTTTTCTAACTACAAAATCGAGAGAGGCTAAAAATCACCTCTTTTTCCTTCTCTCGATCAGACACTTAGAAAAAAAACGGAAAAAAAAAAAAAAAAAAAATTGGATTTTTTCTAAGTACAAAATCGAGAGAGGCTAAAAATCACCTCTTTTTCCTTCTCTCGATCAGACACTTAGAAAAATAACGGAAAAAAAAAATAAAAATTTGGATTTTTTCTAAGTACAAAATCGAGAGAGGCTAAAAATCACCTCTTTTTCCTTCTCTCGATCAGACACTTAGAAAAAAAACGGAAAAAAAAAAATAAAAATTTGGATTTTTTCTAAGTACAAAATCGAGAGAGGCTAAAAATCACCTCTTTTTCCTTCTCTCGATCGGACACTTAGAAAAAAAAAAAAAAAAAAAAAAATTTGGATTTTTACTAAGTACAAAATCGAGAGAGGCTAAAAATCACCTCTTTTTCCTTCTCTCGATCAGACACTTAGAAAAAAAACGGAAAAAAAAAATAAAAAATTTGGATTTTTTCTAAGTACAAAATCGAGAGAGGCTAAAAATCACCTCTTTTTCCTTCTCTCGATCGGACACTTAGAAAAAAAAAAAAAAAAAAAAAAAAAAAAATTTGGATTTTTTCTAAGTACAAAATCGAGAGAGGCTAAAAATCACCTCTTTTTCCTTCTCTCGATCGGACACTTAGAAAAAAAAAAAAAAAAAAAAAAATTTGATTTTTTCTAAGTACAAAATCGAGAGAGGCTAAAAATCACCTCTTTTTCCTTCTCTCGATCAGACACTTAGAAAAAAAACGGAAAAAAAAAAAAAAAAAATTTGGATTTTTTCTAACTACAAAATCGAGAGAGGCTAAAAATCACCTCTTTTTCCTTCACTCGATCAGACACTTAGAAAAAAAACGGAAAAAAAAAATAAAAAATTTTTGGATTTTTTCTAAGTACAAAATCGAGAGAGGCTAAAAATCACCTCTTTTTCCTTCTCTCGATCAGACACTTAGAAAAATAACGGGAAAAAATAAAATAAAATTTGGATTTTTTCTAAGTACAAAATCGAGAGAGGCTAAAAATCACCTCTTTTTCCTTCTCTCGATCAGACACTTAGAAAAAAAACGGAAAAAAAAAAAAAAAAAAAATTTGGATTTTTTCTAAGTACAAAATCGAGAGAGGCTAAAAATCACCTCTTTTTCCTTCTCTCGATCGGACACTTAGAAAAAAAAAAAAAAAAAAAAAAATTTGGATTTTTTCTAAGTACAAAATCGAGAGAGGCTAAAAATCACCTCTTTTTCCTTCTCTCGATCAGACACTTAGAAAAAAAACGGAAGAAAAAAAAAAAAATTTGGATTTTTTCTAAGTACAAAATCGAGAGAGGCTAAAAATCACCTCTTTTTCCTTCTCTCGATCAGACACTTAGAAAAAAAACGGAAAAAAAAAAAAAAAATTTGGATTTTTTCTAAGTACAAAATCGAGAGATGCTAAAAATCACCTCTTTTTCCTTCTCTCGATCGGACACTTAGAAAAAAAAAAAAAAAAAAAAAATTGGATTTTTTCTAAGTACAAAATCGAGAGAGGCTAAAAATCACCTCTTTTTCCTTCTCTCGATCAGACACTTAGAAAAAAAAAAAAAAAAAAAAAAATTTGGATTTTTTCTAAGTACAAAATCGAGAGTGGCTAAAAATCACCTATTTTTCCTTCTCTCGATCAGACACTTAGAAAAAAAACGGAAAAAAAAAAAAAAAAAATTTGGATTTTTTCTAAGTACAAAATCGAGAGAGGCTAAAAATCACCTCTTTTTCCTTCTCTCGATCAGACACTTAGAAAAAAAACGGAAAAAAAAAAAAAAAAATTGGATTTTTTCTAAGTACAAAATCGAGAGTGGCTAAAAATCACCTCTTTTTCCTTCTCTCGATCAGACACTTAGAAAAAAAACGGAAAAAAAAAAAAAAAAAAATTGGATTTTTTCTAAGTACAAAATCGAGAGTGGCTAAAAATCACCTCTTTTTCCTTCTCTCGATCAAACACTTAGAAAAAAAACGGAAAAAAAAAAAATATATATTTGGATTTTTTCTAAGTACAAAATCGAGAGTGGCTAAAAATCACCTCTTTTTCCTTCTCTCGATCAGACACTTAGAAAAAAAAATGAAAAAAAAAAAAAAAAAATTGGATTTTTTCTAAGTACAAAATCGAGAGAGGCTAAAAATCACCTCTTTTTCCTTCTCTCGATCAGACACTTAGAAAAAAAACGGAAAAAAAAAAAAAAAAATTTGGATTTTTTCTAAGTACAAAATCGAGAGTGGCTAAAAATCACCTCTTTTTCCTTCTCTCGATCAGACACTTAGAAAAAAAACGAAAAAAAAAAGAAAAAAAAAATTTGATTTTTTCTAAGTACAAAATCGAGAGAGGCTAAAAATCACCTCTTTTTCCTTTTCTCGATCAGACACTTAGAAAAAAAAACGGAAAAAAAAAAAAAAAAAATTTGGATTTTTTCTAAGTACAAAATCGAGAGAGGCTAAAAATCACCTCTTTTTCCTTCTCTCGATCAGACACTTAGAAAAAAAACGGAAAAAAAAAAAAAAAAAAATTTGGATTTTTTCTAAGTACAAAATCGAGAGTGGCTAAAAATCACCTCTTTTTCCTTCTCTCGATCAGACACTTAGAAAAAAAAATGAAAAAAAAAAAAAAAAATTGGATTTTTTCTAAGTACAAAATCGAGAGAGGCTAAAAATCACCTCTTTTTCCTTCTCTCGATCAGACACTTAGAAAAAAAACGGAAAAAAAAAAAAAATTTGGATTTTTTATAAGTACAAAATCGAGAGTGGCTAAAAATCACCTCTTTTTCTTTCTCTCGATCAGACACTTAGAAAAAAAACGGAAAAAAAAAAAAAAAAAATTGGATTTTTTCTAAGTACAAAATCGAGAGAGGCTAAAAATCACCTCTTTTTCCTTTTCTCGATCAGACACTTAGAAAAAAAACGGAAAAAAAAAAAAAAAAATTTGGATTTTTTCTAAGTACAAAATCGAGAGAGGCTAAAAATCACCTCTTTTTCCTTCTCTCGATCAGACACTTAGAAAAAAAACGGAAAAAAAAAAAAAAAAATTTGGATTTTTTCTAAGTACAAAATCGAGAGAGGCTAAAAATCACCTCTTTTTCCTTCTCTCGATCAGACACTTAGAAAAAAAACGGAAAAAAAAAAAAAAAAAATTTGGATTTTTTCTAAGTACAAAATCGAGAGTGGCTAAAAATCACCTCTTTTTCCTTCTCTCGATCAGACACTTAGAAAAAAAACGGAAAAAAAAAAAAAAAAAATTTGGATTTTTTCTAAGTACAAAATCGAGAGAGGCTAAAAATCACCTCTTTTTCCTTCTCTCGATCAGACACTTAGAAAAAAAACGGAAAAAAAAAATATATATATTTGGATTTTTTCTAAGTACAAAATCGAGAGTGGCTAAAAATCACCTCTTTTTCCTTCTCTCGATCAGACACTTAGAAAAAAAACGGAAAAAAAAAAAAAAAAAATTTGGATTTTTTCTAAGTACAAAATCGAGAGTGGCTAAAAATCACCTCTTTTTCCTTCTCTCGATCAGACACTTAGAAAAAAAAATGAAAAAAAAAAAAAAAAAATTGGATTTTTTCTAAGTACAAAATCGAGAGAGGCTAAAAATCACCTCTTTTTCCTTCTCTCGATCAGACACTTAGAAAAAAAACGGAAAAAAAAAAAAAAAATTTGGATTTTTTCTAAGTACAAAATCGAGAGTGGCTAAAAATCACCTCTTTTTCCTTCTCTCGATCAGACACTTAGAAAAAAAACAGAAAAAAAAAAAAAAAAAATTTGGATTTTTTCTAAGTACAAAATCGAGAGTGGCTAAAAATCACCTCTTTTTCCTTCTCTCGATCAGACACTTAGAAAAAAAAATGAAAAAAAAAAAAAAAAAAATTGGATTTTTTCTAAGTACAAAATCGAGAGAGGCTAAAAATCACCTCTTTTTCTTCTCTCGATCAGACACTTAGAAAAAAAACGGAAAAAAAAAAAAAAAAAAATTTGGATTTTTTCTAAGTACAAAATCGAGAGTGGCTAAAAATCACCTCTTTTTCCTTCTCTCGATCAGACACTTAGAAAAAAAACGGAAAAAAAAAAAAAAAAATTTGGATTTTTTCTAAGTACAAAATCGAGAGTGGCTAAAAATCACCTCTTTTTCCTTCTCTCGATCAGACACTTAGAAAAAAAAATGAAAAAAAAAAAAAAAAAAAATTGGATTTTTTCTAAGTACAAAATCGAGAGAGGCTAAAAATCACCTCTTTTTCCTTCTCTCGATCAGACACTTAGAAAAAAAACGGAAAAAAAAAAAAAAAAAATTTGGATTTTTTCTAAGTACAAAATCGAGAGTGGCTAAAAATCACCTCTTTTTCCTTCTCTCGATCAGACACTTAGAAAAAAAACGGAAAAAAAAAAAATAAATATTTGGATTTTTTCTAAGTACAAAATCGAGAGAGGCTAAAAATCACCTCTTTTTCCTTCTCTCGATCAGACACTTAGAAAAAAAACGGAAAAAAAAAAAAAAAAAATTTGGATTTTTTCTAAGTACAAAATCGAGAGAGGCTAAAAATCACCTCTTTTTCCTTCTCTCGATCGGACACTTAGAAAAAAAAAAAATAAATAAAAAAATTGGATTTTTTCTAAGTACAAAATCGAGAGAGGCTAAAAATCACCTCTTTTTCCTTCTCTCGATCAGACACTTAGAAAAAAAACGGAAAAAAAAAAAAAAAAAAATTGGATTTTTTCTAAGTACAAAATCGAGAGAGGCTAAAAATCACCTCTTTTTCCTTCTCTCGATCGGACACTTAGAAAAAAAAAAAAAAAAAAAAAAAAAATTTGGATTTTTTGTAAGTACAAAATCGAGAGAGGCTAAAAATCACCTCTTTTTCCTTCTCTCGATCAGACACTTAGAAAAAAAACGGAAAAAAAAAAAATAAATTTTGATTTTTTCTAAGTACAAAATCGAGAGAGGCTAAAAATCACCTCTTTTTCCTTCTCTCGATCGGACACTTAGAAAAAAAAAAAAAAAAAAAAAAAATTGGATTTTTTCTAAGTACAAAATCGAGAGAGGCTAAAAATCACCTCTTTTTCCTTCTCTCGATCAGACACTTAGAAAAAAAACGGAAAAAAAAAAAAAAAAAATTTGGATTTTTTCTAACTACAAAATCGAGAGAGGCTAAAAATCACCTCTTTTTCCTTCTCTCGATCAGACACTTAGAAAAAAAACGGAAAAAAAAAAAAAAAAAAAATTGGATTTTTTCTAAGTACAAAATCGAGAGAGGCTAAAAATCACCTCTTTTTCCTTCTCTCGATCAGACACTTAGAAAAATAACGGAAAAAAAAAATAAAAATTTGGATTTTTTCTAAGTACAAAATCGAGAGAGGCTAAAAATCACCTCTTTTTCCTTCTCTCGATCAGACACTTAGAAAAAAAACGGAAAAAAAAAAATAAAAATTTGGATTTTTTCTAAGTACAAAATCGAGAGAGGCTAAAAATCACCTCTTTTTCCTTCTCTCGATCGGACACTTAGAAAAAAAAAAAAAAAAAAAAAAATTTGGATTTTTACTAAGTACAAAATCGAGAGAGGCTAAAAATCACCTCTTTTTCCTTCTCTCGATCAGACACTTAGAAAAAAAACGGAAAAAAAAAATAAAAAATTTGGATTTTTTCTAAGTACAAAATCGAGAGAGGCTAAAAATCACCTCTTTTTCCTTCTCTCGATCGGACACTTAGAAAAAAAAAAAAAAAAAAAAAAAAATAAAATTTGGATTTTTTCTAAGTACAAAATCGAGAGAGGCTAAAAATCACCTCTTTTTCCTTCTCTCGATCGGACACTTAGAAAAAAAAAAAAAAAAAAAAAAATTTGATTTTTTCTAAGTACAAAATCGAGAGAGGCTAAAAATCACCTCTTTTTCCTTCTCTCGATCAGACACTTAGAAAAAAAACGGAAAAAAAAAAAAAAAAAATTTGGATTTTTTCTAACTACAAAATCGAGAGAGGCTAAAAATCACCTCTTTTTCCTTCACTCGATCAGACACTTAGAAAAAAAACGGAAAAAAAAAATAAAAAATTTTTGGATTTTTTCTAAGTACAAAATCGAGAGAGGCTAAAAATCACCTCTTTTTCCTTCTCTCGATCAGACACTTAGAAAAATAACGGGAAAAAATAAAATAAAATTTGGATTTTTTCTAAGTACAAAATCGAGAGAGGCTAAAAATCACCTCTTTTTCCTTCTCTCAAAAACGGAAAAAAAAAAAAAAAAAAAATTTGGATTTTTTCTAAGTACAAAATCGAGAGAGGCTAAAAATCACCTCTTTTTCCTTCTCTCGATCGGACACTTAGAAAAAAAAAAAAAAAAAAAAAAAATTTGGATTTTTTCTAAGTACAAAATCGAGAGAGGCTAAAAATCACCTCTTTTTCCTTCTCTCGATCAGACACTTAGAAAAAAAACGGAAGAAAAAAAAAAAAATTTGGATTTTTTCTAAGTACAAAATCGAGAGAGGCTAAAAATCACCTCTTTTTCCTTCTCTCGATCAGACACTTAGAAAAAAAACGGAAAAAAAAAAAAAAAATTTGGATTTTTTCTAAGTACAAAATCGAGAGATGCTAAAAATCACCTCTTTTTCCTTCTCTCGATCGGACACTTAGAAAAAAAAAAAAAAAAAAAAAAATTGGATTTTTTCTAAGTACAAAATCGAGAGAGGCTAAAAATCACCTCTTTTTCCTTCTCTCGATCAGACACTTAGAAAAAAAAAAAAAAAAAAAAAAAATTTGGATTTTTTCTAAGTACAAAATCGAGAGTGGCTAAAAATCACCTATTTTTCCTTCTCTCGATCAGACACTTAGAAAAAAAACGGAAAAAAAAAAAAAAAAAATTTGGATTTTTTCTAAGTACAAAATCGAGAGAGGCTAAAAATCACCTCTTTTTCCTTCTCTCGATCAGACACTTAGAAAAAAAACGGAAAAAAAAAAAAAAAAATTGGATTTTTTCTAAGTACAAAATCGAGAGTGGCTAAAAATCACCTCTTTTTCCTTCTCTCGATCAGACACTTAGAAAAAAAACGGAAAAAAAAAAAAAAAAAATTGGATTTTTTCTAAGTACAAAATCGAGAGTGGCTAAAAATCACCTCTTTTTCCTTCTCTCGATCAGACACTTAGAAAAAAAACGGAAAAAAAAAAAAAAAAAATTTGGATTTTTTCTAAGTACAAAATCGAGAGAGGCTAAAAATCACCTCTTTTTCCTTCTCTCGATCAGACACTTAGAAAAAAAACGGAAAAAAAAAAAAAAAAAATTTGGATTTTTTCTAAGTACAAAATCGAGAGTGGCTAAAAATCACCTCTTTTTCCTTCTCTCGATCAGACACTTAGAAAAATAACGGGAAAAAAAAAAATAAAATTTGGATTTTTTCTAAGTACAAAATCGAGAGAGGCTAAAAATCACCTCTTTTTCCTTCTCTCGATCAGACACTTAGAAAAAAAACGGAAAAAAAAAAAATAAAAATTTGGATTTTTTCTAAGTACAAAATCGAGAGAGGCTAAAAATCACCTCTTTTTCCTTCTCTCGATCGGACACTTAGAAAAAAAAAAAAAAAAAAAAAAAATTTGGATTTTTTCTAAGTACAAAATCGAGAGAGGCTAAAAATCACCTCTTTTTCCTTCTCTCGATCAGACACTTAGAAAAAAAACGGAAGAAAAAAAAAAAAATTTGGATTTTTTCTAAGTACAAAATCGAGAGAGGCTAAAAATCACCTCTTTTTCCTTCTCTCGATCAGACACTTAGAAAAAAAACGGAAAAAAAAAAAAAAATTTGGATTTTTTCTAAGTACAAAATCGAGAGATGCTAAAAATCACCTCTTTTTCCTTCTCTCGATCGGACACTTAGAAAAAAAAAAAAAAAAAAAAAAATTGGATTTTTTCTAAGTACAAAATCGAGAGAGGCTAAAAATCACCTCTTTTTCCTTCTCTCGATCAGACACTTAGAAAAAAAAATGAAAAAAAAAAAAAAAAAATTGGATTTTTTCTAAGTACAAAATCGAGAGAGGCTAAAAATCACCTCTTTTTCCTTCTCTCGATCAGACACTTAGAAAAAAAACGGAAAAAAAAAAAAAAAAATTTGGATTTTTTCTAAGTACAAAATCGAGAGAGGCTAAAAATCACCTCTTTTTCCTTTTCTCGATCAGACACTTAGAAAAAAAACGGAAAAAAAAAAAAAAAAAATTTGGATTTTTTCTAAGTACAAAATCGAGAGTGGCTAAAAATCACCTCTTTTTCCTTCTCTCGATCAGACACTTAGAAAAAAAACAGAAAAAAAAAAAAAAAAATTTGGATTTTTTCTAAGTACAAAATCGAGAGTGGCTAAAAATCACCTCTTTTTCCTTCTCTCGATCAGACACTTAGAAAAAAAAATGAAAAAAAAAAAAAAAAAAATTGGATTTTTTCTAAGTACAAAATCGAGAGAGGCTAAAAATCACCTCTTTTTCTTCTCTCGATCAGACACTTAGAAAAAAAACGGAAAAAAAAAAAAAAAAAAATTTGGATTTTTTCTAAGTACAAAATCGAGAGTGGCTAAAAATCACCTCTTTTTCCTTCTCTCGATCAGACACTAAGAAAAAAAACGGAAAAAAAAAAAAAAAAAATTTGGATTTTTTCTAAGTACAAAATCGAGAGTGGCTAAAAATCACCTCTTTTTCCTTCTCTCGATCAGACACTTAGAAAAAAAAATGAAAAAAAAAAAAAAAAAAAATTGGATTTTTTCTAAGTACAAAATCGAGAGAGGCTAAAAATCACCTCTTTTTCCTTCTCTCGATCAGACACTTAGAAAAAAAACGGAAAAAAAAAAAAAAAAAAATTTGGATTTTTTCTAAGTACAAAATCGAGAGTGGCTAAAAATCACCTCTTTTTCCTTCTCTCGATCAGACACTTAGAAAAAAAACGGAAAAAAAAAAAAAAAAAATTTGGATTTTTTCTAAGTACAAAATCGAGAGAGGCTAAAAATCACCTCTTTTTCCTTCTCTCGATCAGACACTTAGAAAAAAAACGGAAAAAAAAAAAAAAAAAATTTGGATTTTTTCTAAGTACAAAATCGAGAGAGGCTAAAAATCACCTCTTTTTCCTTCTCTCGATCGGACACTTAGAAAAAAAAAAAAATAAATAAAAAAATTGGATTTTTTCTAAGTACAAAATCGAGAGAGGCTAAAAATCACCTCTTTTTCCTTCTCTCGATCAGACACTTAGAAAAAAAACGGAAAAAAAAAAAAAAAAAAATTGGATTTTTTCTAAGTACAAAATCGAGAGAGGCTAAAAATCACCTCTTTTTCCTTCTCTCGATCGGACACTTAGAAAAAAAAAAAAAAAAAAAAAAAAAATTTGGATTTTTTGTAAGTACAAAATCGAGAGAGGCTAAAAATCACCTCTTTTTCCTTCTCTCGATCAGACACTTAGAAAAAAAACGGAAAAAAAAAAAATAAATTTGGATTTTTTCTAAGTACAAAATCGAGAGAGGCTAAAAATCACCTCTTTTTCCTTCTCTCGATCGGACACTTAGAAAAAAAAAAAAAAAAAAAAAAAAATTGGATTTTTTCTAAGTACAAAATCGAGAGAGGCTAAAAATCACCTCTTTTTCCTTCTCTCGATCAGACACTTAGAAAAAAAACGGAAAAAAAAAAAAAAAAAAATTTGGATTTTTTCTAACTACAAAATCGAGAGAGGCTAAAAATCACCTCTTTTTCCTTCTCTCGATCAGACACTTAGAAAAAAAACGGAAAAAAAAAAAAAAAAAAAATTTGATTTTTTCTAAGTACAAAATCGAGAGAGGCTAAAAATCACCTCTTTTTCCTTCTCTCGATCAGACACTTAGAAAAATAACGGAAAAAAAAAATAAAAATTTGGATTTTTTCTAAGTACAAAATCGAGAGAGGCTAAAAATCACCTCTTTTTCCTTCTCTCGATCAGACACTTAGAAAAAAAACGGAAAAAAAAAAATAAAAATTTGGATTTTTTCTAAGTACAAAATCGAGAGAGGCTAAAAATCACCTCTTTTTCCTTCTCTCGATCGGACACTTAGAAAAAAAAAAAAAAAAAAAAAAAAAATTTGGATTTTTACTAAGTACAAAATCGAGAGAGGCTAAAAATCACCTCTTTTTCCTTCTCTCGATCAGACACTTAGAAAAAAAACGGAAAAAAAAAAATAAAAAATTTGGATTTTTTCTAAGTACAAAATCGAGAGAGGCTAAAAATCACCTCTTTTTCCTTCTCTCGATCGGACACTTAGAAAAAAAAGAAAAAAAAAAAAAAAAAAAAATTTGGATTTTTTCTAAGTACAAAATCGAGAGAGGCTAAAAATCACCTCTTTTTCCTTCTCTCGATCAGACACTTAGAAAAAAAACGGAAAAAAAAAAAAATAAAATTTGGATTTTTTCTAAGTACAAAATCGAGAGAGGCTAAAAATCACCTCTTTTTCTTCTCTCGATCGGACACTTAGAAAAAAAAAAAAAAAAAAAAAAATTTGTTTTTTTCTAAGTACAAAATCGAGAGAGGCTAAAAATCACCTCTTTTTCCTTCTCTCGATCAGACACTTAGAAAAAAAACGGAAAAAAAAAAAAAAAAAAATTTGGATTTTTTCTAACTACAAAATCGAGAGAGGCTAAAAATCACCTCTTTTTCCTTCACTCGATCAGACACTTAGAAAAAAAACGGAAAAAAAAAAAAAAAAATTTTTGGATTTTTTCTAAGTACAAAATCGAGAGAGGCTAAAAATCACCTCTTTTTCCTTCTCTCGATCAGACACTTAGAAAAATAACGGGAAAAAATAAAATAAAATTTGGATTTTTTCTAAGTACAAAATCGAGAGAGGCTAAAAATCACCTCTTTTTCCTTCTCTCGATCAGACACTTAGAAAAAAAACGGAAAAAAAAAAAAAAAAAAAAAATTTGGATTTTTTCTAAGTACAAAATCGAGAGAGGCTAAAAATCACCTCTTTTTCCTTCTCTCGATCGGACACTTAGAAGAAAAAAAAAAAAAAAAAAAATTTGGATTTTTTCTAAGTACAAAATCGAGAGAGGCTAAAAATCACCTCTTTTTCCTTCTCTCGATCAGACACTTAGAAAAAAAACGGAAGAAAAAAAAAAAAAATTTGGATTTTTTCTAAGTACAAAATCGAGAGAGGCTAAAAATCACCTCTTTTTCCTTCTCTCGATCAGACACTTAGAAAAAAAACGGAAAAAAAAAAAAAAAAATTGGATTTTTTTCTAAGTACAAAATCGAGAGATGCTAAAAATCACCTCTTTTTCCTTCTCTCGATCGGACACTTAGAAAAAAAAAAAAAAAAAAAAAAAATTGGATTTTTTCTAAGTACAAAATCGAGAGAGGCTAAAAATCACCTCTTTTTCCTTCTCTCGATCAGACACTTAGAAAAAAAAAAAAAAAAAAAAAAAATTTGGATTTTTTCTAAGTACAAAATCGAGAGTGGCTAAAAATCACCTCTTTTTCCTTCTCTCGATCAGACACTTAGAAAAAAAACGGAAAAAAAAAAAAAAAAAATTTGGATTTTTTCTAAGTACAAAATCGAGAGAGGCTAAAAATCACCTCTTTTTCCTTCTCTCGATCAGACACTTAGAAAAAAAACGGAAAAAAAAAAAAAAAAAATTGGATTTTTTCTAAGTACAAAATCGAGAGTGGCTAAAAATCACCTCTTTTTCCTTCTCTCGATCAGACACTTAGAAAAAATCCAAATTTTTTTTTTTTTTTTTTCCGTTTTTTTTTCTAAGTGTCTGATCGAGAAAAGGAAAAAGAGGTGATTTTTAGCCTCTCTCGATTTTGTACTTAGAAAAAATCAAATTTTTTTTTTCTTTTTTTTTTCGTTTTTTTTCTAAGTGTCTGATCGAGAGAAGGAAAAAGAGGTGATTTTTAGCCACTCTCGATTTTGTACTTAGAAAAAATCCAAATTTTTTTTTTTTTTTTTTCCGTTTTTTTTCTAAGTGTCTGATCGAGAGAAGGAAAAAGAGGTGATTTTTAGCCTCTCTCGATTTTGTACTTAGAAAAAATCCAATTTTTTTTTTTTTTTTTTTCATTTTTTTTTCTAAGTGTCTGATCGAGAGAAGGAAAAAGAGGTGATTTTTAGCCACTCTCGATTTTGTACTTAGAAAAAAATCCAAATATATATTTTTTTTTTTTCCGTTTTTTTTCTAAGTGTTTGATCGAGAGAAGGAAAAAGAGGTGATTTTTAGCCACTCTCGATTTTGTACTTAGAAAAATCCAAATTTTTTTTTTTTTTTTTCCGTTTTTTTTCTAAGTGTCTGATCGAGAGAAGGAAAAAGAGGTGATTTTTAGCCTCTCTCGATTTTGTACTTAGAAAAAATCCAATTTTTTTTTTTTTTTTTTTCCGTTTTTTTTCTAAGTGTCTGATCGAGAGAAGGAAAAAGAGGTGATTTTTAGCCACTCTCGATTTTGTACTTAGAAAAAATCCAAATTTTTTTTTTTTTTTTTCCGTTTTAAGTGTCTGATCGAGAGAAGGAAAAAGAGGTGATTTTTAGCCTCTCTCGATTTTGTACTTAGAAAAAATCCAAATTTTTTTTTTTTTTTTTTTCCGTTTTTTTGTAAGTGTCTAATCGAGAAAAGGAAAAAGAGGTGATTTTTAGCCTCTCTCGATTTTGTACTTAGAAAAAATCCAATTTTTTTTTTTTTTTTTTCCGTTTTTTTTTCTAAGTGTCTGATCGAGAGAAGGAAAAAGAGGTGATTTTTAGCCTCTCTCGATTTTGTACTTAGAAAAAATCCAAATTTTTATTTTTTTTTTTCCGTTTTTTTTCTAAGTGTCTGATCGAGAGAAGGAAAAAGAGGTGATTTTTAGCCTCTCTCGATTTTGTACTTAGAAAAAATCCAAATTTTTATTTTTTTTTTCCGTTATTTTTCTAAGTGTCTGATCGAGAGAAGGAAAAAGAGGTGATTTTTAGCCTCTCTCGATTTTGTACTTAGAAAAAATCCAAATTTTTTTTTTTTTTTTTTTCCGTTTTTTTCTAAGTGTCTGATCGAGAGAAGGAAAAAGAGGTGATTTTTAGCCTCTCTCGATTTTGTAGTTAGAAAAAATCCAAATTTTTTTTTTTTTTTTTTTCCGTTTTTTTTCTAAGTGTCTGATCGAGAGAAGGAAAAAGAGCGTGATTTTTAGCCTCTCTCGATTTTGTACTTAGAAAAAATCCAATTTTTTTTTTTTTTTTTTTTTTTTCTAATTGTCCGATCGAGAGAAGGAAAAAGAGGTGATTTTTAGCCTCTCTCGATTTTGTACTTAGAAAAAATCCAAATTTTTTTTTTTTTTTTCCGTTTTTTTTCTAAGTGTCTGATCGAGAGAAGGAAAAAGAGGTGATTTTTAGCCTCTCTCGATTTTGTACTTACAAAAAATCCAAATTTTTTTTTTTTTTTTTTTTTTTTTTTCTAAGTGTCCGATCGAGAGAAGGAAAAAGAGGTGATTTTTAGCCTCTCTCGATTTTGTACTTAGAAAAAATCCAATTTTTTTTTTTTTTTTTTCCGTTTTTTTTCTAAGTGTCTGATCGAGAGAAGGAAAAAGAGGTGATTTTTAGCCTCTCTCGATTTTGTACTTAGAAAAAATCCAATTTTTTTATTTATTTATTTTTTTTTCTAAGTGTCCGATCGAGAGAAGGAAAAAGAGGTGATTTTTAGCCTCTCTCGATTTTGTACTTAGAAAAAATCCAAATTTTTTTTTTTTTTTTTTTCCGTTTTTTTTTCTAAGTGTCTGATCGAGAGAAGGAAAAAGAGGTGATTTTTAGCCTCTCTCGATTTTGTACTTAGAAAAAATCCAAATTTTTTTTTTTTTTTTTTTCCGTTTTTTTTCTAAGTGTCTGATCGAGAGAAGGAAAAAGAGGTGATTTTTAGCCACTCTCGATTTTGTACTTAGAAAAAATCCAAATTTTTTTTTTTTTTTTTTCCGTTTTTTTTCTAAGTGTCTGATCGAGAGAAGGAAAAAGAGGTGATTTTTAGCCTCTCTCGATTTTGTACTTAGAAAAAATCCAATTTTTTTTTTTTTTTTTTTCATTTTTTTTTCTAAGTGTCTGATCGAGAGAAGGAAAAAGAGGTGATTTTTAGCCACTCTCGATTTTGTACTTAGAAAAAATCCAAATTTTTTTTTTTTTTTTTTCCGTTTTTTTTTCTAAGTGTCTGATCGAGAGAAGGAAAAAGAGGTGATTTTAGCCACTCTCGATTTTGTACTTAGAAAAAATCCAAATTTTTTTTTTTTTTTTTTTCCGTTTTTTTTTCTAAGTGTCTGATCGAGAGAAGAAAAAGAGGTGATTTTTAGCCTCTCTCGATTTTGTACTTAGAAAAAATCCAATTTTTTTTTTTTTTTTTTTTCATTTTTTTTTCTAAGTGTCTGATCGAGAGAAGGAAAAAGAGGTGATTTTTAGCCACTCTCGATTTTGTACTTAGAAAAAATCCAAATTTTTTTTTTTTTTTTTCTGTTTTTTTTCTAAGTGTCTGATCGAGAGAAGGAAAAAGAGGTGATTTTTAGCCACTCTCGATTTTGTACTTAGAAAAAATCCAAATTTTTTTTTTTTTTTTTTCCGTTTTTTTTCTAAGTGTCTGATCGAGAAAAGGAAAAAGAGGTGATTTTTAGCCTCTCTCGATTTTGTACTTAGAAAAAATCCAAATTTTTTTTTTTTTTTTCCGTTTTTTTTTCTAAGTGTCTGATCGAGAGAAGGAAAAAGATGTGATTTTTAGCCTCTCTCGATTTTGTACTTAGAAAAAATCCAATTTTTTTTTTTTTTTTTTCATTTTTTTTTCTAAGTGTCTGATCGAGAGAAGGAAAAAGAGGTGATTTTTAGCCACTCTCGATTTTGTACTTAGAAAAAATCCAAATTTTTTTTTTTTTTTTTTCCGTTTTTTTTTCTAAGTGTCTGATCGAGAGAAGGAAAAAGAGGTGATTTTTAGCCACTCTCGATTTTGTACTTAGAAAAAATCCAAATATATATATTTTTTTTTTCCGTTTTTTTTCTAAGTGTCTGATCGAGAGAAGGAAAAAGAGGTGATTTTTAGCCTCTCTCGATTTGTACTTAGAAAAAATCCAAATTTTTTTTTTGTTTTTTTCCGTTTTTTTTCTAAGTGTCTGATCGAGAGAAGGAAAAAGAGGTGATTTTTAGCCACTCTCGATTTTGTACTTAGAAAAAATCCAAATTTTTTTTTTTTTTTTTTTCCGTTTTTTTTCTAAGTGTCTGATCGAGAGAAGGAAAAAGAGGTGATTTTTAGCCTCTCTCGATTTTGTACTTAGAAAAAATCCAAATTTTTTTTTTTTTTTTTTCCGTTTTTTTTCTAAGTGTCTGATCGAGAGAAGGAAAAAGAGGTGATTTTTAGCCTCTCTCGATTTTGTACTTAGAAAAAATCCAAATTTTTTTTTTTTTTTTTTCCGTTTTTTTTCTAAGTGTCTGATCGAGAAAAGGAAAAAGAGGTGATTTTTAGCCTCTCTCGATTTTGTACTTAGAAAAAATCCAATTTTTTTTTTTTTTTTTTTCCGTTTTTTTTCTAAGTGTCTGATCGAGAGAAGGAAAAAGAGGTGATTTTTAGCCACTCTCGATTTTGTACTTATAAAAAATCCAAATTTTTTTTTTTTTTTTTCCGTTTTTTTTCTAAGTGTCTGATCGAGAGAAGGAAAAAGAGGTGATTTTTAGCCTCTCTCGATTTTGTACTTAGAAAAAATCCAATTTTTTTTTTTTTTTTTCATTTTTTTTTCTAAGTGTCTGATCGAGAGAAGGAAAAAGAGGTGATTTTTAGCCACTCTCGATTTTGTACTTAGAAAAAATCCAAATTTTTTTTTTTTTTTTTTTTCCGTTTTTTTTCTAAGTGTCTGATCGAGAGAAGGAAAAAGAGGTGATTTTTAGCCACTCTCGATTTTGTACTTACAAAAAATCCAATTTTTTTTTTTTTTTTCCGTTTTTTTTTCTAAGTGTCTGATCGAGAGAAGGAAAAAGAGGTGATTTTTAGCCTCTCTCGATTTTGTACTTAGAAAAAATCCAAATTTTTTTTTTTTTTTTTTCCGTTTTTTTTTCTAAGTGTCTGATCGAGAAAAGGAAAAAGAGGTGATTTTTAGCCTCTCTCGATTTTGTACTTAGAAAAAATCAAATTTTTTTTTTCTTTTTTTTTTCGTTTTTTTTTCTAAGTGTCTGATCGAGAGAAGGAAAAAGAGGTGATTTTTAGCCACTCTCGATTTTGTACTTAGAAAAAATCCAAATTTTTTTTTTTTTTTTTCCGTTTTTTTTCTAAGTGTCTGATCGAGAGAAGGAAAAAGAGGTGATTTTTAGCCTCTCTCGATTTTGTACTTAGAAAAAATCCAATTTTTTTTTTTTTTTTTTCATTTTTTTTTCTAAGTGTCTGATCGAGAGAAGGAAAAAGAGGTGATTTTTAGCCACTCTCGATTTTGTACTTAGAAAAAATCCAAATATATATTTTTTTTTTTTCCGTTTTTTTTCTAAGTGTTTGATCGAGAGAAGGAAAAAGAGGTGATTTTTAGCCACTCTCGATTTTGTACTTAGAAAAAATCCAAATTTTTTTTTTTTTTTTTTTCCGTTTTTTTTTCTAAGTGTCTGATCGAGAGAAGGAAAAAGAGGTGATTTTTAGCCTCTCTCGATTTTGTACTTAGAAAAAATCCAATTTTTTTTTTTTTTTTTTTCCGTTTTTTTTCTAAGTGTCTGATCGAGAGAAGGAAAAAGAGGTGATTTTTAGCCACTCTCGATTTTGTACTTAGAAAAAATCCAAATTTTTTTTTTTTTTTTTCCGTTTTAAGTGTCTGATCGAGAGAAGGAAAAAGAGGTGATTTTTAGCCTCTCTCGATTTTGTACTTAGAAAAAATCCAAATTTTTTTTTTTTTTTTTTCCGTTTTTTTTGTAAGTGTCTAATCGAGAAAAGGAAAAAGAGGTGATTTTTAGCCTCTCTCGATTTTGTACTTAGAAAAAATCCAATTTTTTTTTTTTTTTTTTTCTGTTTTTTTTCTAAGTGTCTGATCGAGAGAAGGAAAAAGAGGTGATTTTTAGCCTCTCTCGATTTTGTACTTAGAAAAAATCCAATTTTTTTTTTTTTTTTCCCGTTTTTTTTTCTAAGTGTCTGATCGAGAAAAGGAAAAAGAGGTGATTTTTAGCCTCTCTCGATTTTGTACTTAGAAAAAATCCAATTTTTTTTTTTTTTTTTTTCCGTTTTTTTTCTAAGTGTCTGATCGAGAGAAGGAAAAAGAGGTGATTTTTAGCCACTCTCGATTTTGTACTTAGAAAAAATCCAAATTTATTTTTTTTTTTTTCCGTTTTTTTTTCTAAGTGTCTGATTGAGAGAAGGAAAAAGAGGTGATTTTTAGCCTCTCTCGATTTTGTACTTAGAAAAAATCCAATTTTTTTTTTTTTTTTTTCTTTTTTTTTTCTAAGTGTCTGATCGAGAGAAGGAAAAAGAGGTGATTTTTAGCCACTCTCGATTTGTACTTAGAAAAAATCCAAATTGTTTTTTTTTTTTTTTCTGTTTTTTTTCTAAGTGTCTGATCGAGAGAAGGAAAAAGAGGTGATTTTTAGCCTCTCTCGATTTTGTACTTAGAAAAAATCCAAATTTTTTTTTTTTTTTTTTTCCGTTTTTTTTCTAAGTGTCTGATCGAGAGAAGGAAAAAGAGGTGATTTTTAGCCACTCTCGATTTTGTACTTAGAAAAAATCCAAATTTTTTTTTTTTTTTTTCCGTTTTTTTTTCTAAGTGTCTGATCGAGAAAAGGAAAAAGAGGTGATTTTTAGCCTCTCTCGATTTTGTACTTAGAAAAAATCCAAATTTTTTTTTTTTTTTTCCGTTTTTTTTCTAAGTGTCTGATCGAGAGAAGGAAAAAGAGGTGATTTTTAGCCTCTCTCGATTTTGTACTTAGAAAAAATCCAAATTTTTTTTTTTTTTTTTCCGTTTTTTTTTCTAAGTGTCTGATCGAGAGAAGGAAAAAGAGGTGATTTTTAGCCTCTCTCGATTTTGTACTTAGAAAAATCCAATTTTTTTTTTTTTTTTTTTCATTTTTTTTTTTAAGTGTCTGATCGAGAGAAGGAAAAAGAGGTGATTTTTAGCCACTCTCGATTTTGTACTTACAAAAAAATCCAAATTTTTTTTTTTTTTTTTCCGTTTTTTTTCTAAGTGTCTGATCGAGAGAAGGAAAAAGAGGTGATTTTTAGCCACTCTCGATTTTGGACTTAGAAAAAATCCAAATTTTTTTTTTTTTTTTTCCGTTTTTTTTCTAAGTGTCTGATCGAGAGAAGGAAAAAGAGGTGATTTTTAGCCTCTCTCGATTTTGTACTTAGAAAAAATCCAAATTTTTTTTTTTTTTTTTTTCCGTTTTTTTTCTAAGTGTCTGATCGAGAAAAGGAAAAAGAGGTGATTTTTAGCCTCTCTCGATTTTGTACTTAGAAAAAATCCAATTTTTTTTTTTTTTTTTTTGCGTTTTTTTTTCTAAGTGTCTGATCGAGAGAAGGAAAAAGAGGTGATTTTTAGCCACTCTCGATTTTGTACTTAGAAAAAATCCAAATTTTTTTTTTTTTTTTTTCCGTTTTTTTTCTAAGTGTCTGATCGAGAGAAGGAAAAAGAGGTGATTTTTAGCCTCTCTCGATTTTGTACTTAGAAAAAATCCAAATTTTTTTTTTTTTTTTTTTCCGTTTTTTTTCTAAGTGTTTGATCGAGAGAAGGAAAAAGAGGTGATTTTTAGCCACTCTCGATTTTGTACTTAGAAAAAATCCAAATTTTTTTTTTTTTTTTTTTCCGTTTTTTTTCTAAGTGTCTGATCGAGAGAAGGAAAAAGAGGTGATTTTTAGCCTCTCTCGATTTTGTACTTAGAAAAAATCCAAATTTTTTTTTTTTTTTTTCCGTTTTTTTTCTAAGTGTCTGATCGAGAAAAGGAAAAAGAGGTGATTTTTAGCCTCTCTCGATTTTGTACTTAGAAAAAATCCAATTTTTTTTTTTTTTTTTTTCCGTTTTTTTTCTTAGTGTCTGATCGAGAGAAGGAAAAAGAGGTGATTTTTAGCCACTCTCGATTTTGTACTTAGAAAAAATCCAAATTTTTTTTTTTTTTTTTCCGTTTTTTTTTCTAAGTGTCTGATCGAGAGAAGGAAAAAGAGGTGATTTTTAGCCTCTCTCGATTTTGTACTTAGAAAAAATCCAATTTTTTTTTTTTTTTTTTCATTTTTTTTTTCTAAGTGTCTGATCGAGAGAAGGAAAAAGAGGTGATTTTTAGCCACTCTCGATTTTGTACTTACAAAAAAATCCAATTTTTTTTTTTTTTTTTTCCGTTTTTTTTCTAAGTGTCTGATCGAGAGAAGGAAAAAGAGGTGATTTTTAGCCACTCTCGATTTTGTACTTAGAAAAAATCCAAATTTTTTTTTTTTTTTTTCCGTTTTTTTTCTAAGTGTCTGATCGAGAGAAGGAAAAAGAGGTGATTTTTAGCCTCTCTCGATTTTGTACTTAGAAAAAATCCAAATTTTTTTTTTTTTTTTTTTCCGTTTTTTTTCTAAGTGTCTGATCGAGAAAAGGAAAAAGAGGTGATTTTTAGCCTCTCTCGATTTTGTACTTAGAAAAAATCCAATTTTTTTTTTTTTTTTTTTTGCGTTTTTTTTCTAAGTGTCTGATCGAGAGAAGGAAAAAGAGGTGATTTTTAGCCTCTCTCGATTTTGTACTTAGAAAAAATCCAAATTTTTTTTTTTTTTTTTTTCCGTTTTTTTTTCTAAGTGTTTGATCGAGAGAAGGAAAAAGAGGTGATTTTTAGCCACTCTCGATTTTGTACTTAGAAAAAATCCAAATTTTTTTTTTTTTTTTTTCCGTTTTTTTTCTAAGTGTCTGATCGAGAGAAGGAAAAAGAGGTGATTTTTAGCCTCTCTCGATTTTGTACTTAGAAAAAATCCAAATTTTTTTTTTTTTTTTTTCCGTTTTTTTTCTAAGTGTCTGATCGAGAGAAGGAAAAAGAGGTGATTTTTAGCCACTCTCGATTTTGTACTTAGAAAAAATCCAAATTTTTTTTTTTTTTTTTTCCGTTTTTTTTTCTAAGTGTCTGATCGAGAGAAGGAAAAAGAGGTGATTTTTAGCCTCTCTCGATTTTGTACTTAGAAAAAATCCAAATTTTTTTTTTTTTTTTTCCGTTTTTTTTCTAAGTGTCTGATCGAGAAAAGGAAAAAGAGGTGATTTTTAGCCTCTCTCGATTTTGTACTTAGAAAAAATCCAAATTTTTTTTTTTTTTTTTTCCGTTTTTTTTTCTAAGTGTCTGATCGAGAGAAGGAAAAAGAGGTGATTTTTAGCCACTCTCGATTTTGTATTTAGAAAAAATCCAAATTTTTTTTTTTTTTTTCCGTTTTTTTTCTAAGTGTCTGATCGAGAGAAGGAAAAAGAGGTGATTTTTAGCCTCTCTCGATTTTGTACTTAGAAAAAATCCAAATTTTTTTTTTTTTTTTTTTTCCGTTTTTTTTCTAAGTGTCTGATCGAGAAAAGGAAAAAGAGGTGATTTTTAGCCTCTCTCGATTTTGTACTTAGAAAAAATCCAAATTTTTTTTTTTTTTTTTTCCGTTTTTTTTCTAAGTGTCTGATCGAGAGAAGGAAAAAGAGGTGATTTTTAGCCACTCTCGATTTTGTACTTAGAAAAAATCCAAATTTTTTTTTTTTTTTTCCGTTTTTTTTTCTAAGTGTCTGATCGAGAGAAGGAAAAAGAGGTGATTTTTAGCCTCTCTCGATTTTGTACTTAGAAAAAATCCAAATTTTTTTTTTTTTTTTCCGTTTTTTTTCTAAGTGTCTGATCGAGAAAAGGAAAAAGAGGTGATTTTTAGCCTCTCTCGATTTTGTACTTAGAAAAAATCCAATTTTTTTTTTTTTTTTTTTTTGCGTTTTTTTTTCTAAGTGTCTGATCGAGAGAAGGAAAAAGAGGTGATTTTTAGCCTCTCTCGATTTTGTACTTAGAAAAAATCCAAATTTTTTTTTTTTTTTTTTCCGTTTTTTTTCTAAGTGTTTGATCGAGAGAAGGAAAAAGAGGTGATTTTTAGCCACTCTCGATTTTGTACTTAGAAAAAATCCAAATTTTTTTTTTTTTTTTTTTCCGTTTTTTTTCTAAGTGTCTGATCGAGAGAAGGAAAAAGAGGTGATTTTTAGCCTCTCTCGATTTTGTACTTAGAAAAAATCCAATTTTTTTTTTTTTTTTTTCCGTTTTTTTTTCTAAGTGTCTGATCGAGAGAAGGAAAAAGAGGTGATTTTTAGCCACTCTCGATTTTGTACTTAGAAAAAATCCAAATTTTTTTTTTTTTTTTTCCGTTTTTTTTCTAAGTGTCTGATCGAGAGAAGGAAAAAGAGGTGATTTTTAGCCTCTCTCGATTTTGTACTTAGAAAAAATCCAATTTTTTTTTTTTTTTTTTCCGTTTTTTTTCTAAGTGTCTGATCGAGAAAAGGAAAAAGAGGTGATTTTTAGCCTCTCTCGATTTTGTACTTAGAAAAAATCCAAATTTTTTTTTTTTTTTTTCCGTTTTTTTTCTAAGTGTCTGATCGAGAGAAGGAAAAAGAGGTGATTTTTAGCCACTCTCGATTTTGTATTTAGAAAAAATCCAAATTTTTTTTTTTTTTTTTCCGTTTTTTTTCTAAGTGTCTGATCGAGAGAAGGAAAAAGAGGTGATTTTTAGCCTCTCTCGATTTTGTACTTAGAAAAAATCCAAATTTTTTTTTTTTTTTTTTCCGTTTTTTTTCTAAGTGTCTGATCGAGAAAAGGAAAAAGAGGTGATTTTAGCCTCTCTCGATTTTGTACTTAGAAAAAATCCAATTTTTTTTTTTTTTTTTTTCCGTTTTTTTTCTAAGTGTCTGATCGAGAGAAGGAAAAAGAGGTGATTTTTAGCCACTCTCGATTTTGTACTTAAAAAAATTCCAAATTATTTTTTTTTTTTTTTCCGTTTTTTTTCTAAGTGTCTGATCGAGAGAAGGAAAAAATAGGTGATTTTTAGCCTCTCTCGATTTTGTACTTAGAAAAAATCCAAATTTTTTTTTTTTTTTTTTCCGTTTTTTTTCTAAGTGTCTGATCGAGAAAAGGAAAAAGAGGTGATTTTTAGCCTCTCTCGATTTTGTACTTAGAAAAAATCCAATTTTTTTTTTTTTTTTTTTCCGTTTTTTTTCTAAGTGTCTGATCGAGAGAAGGAAAAAGAGGTGATTTTTAGCCACTCTCGATTTTGTACTTAGAAAAAATCCAAATGTATTTTTTTTTTTTTTCCGTTTTTTTCTAAGTGTCTGATCGAGAGAAGGAAAAAGAGGTGATTTTTAGCCTCTCTCGATTTTGTACTTAGAAAAAATCCAATTTTTTTTTTTTTTTTTTCTTTTTTTTTTTCTAAGTGTCTGATCGAGAGAAGGAAAAAGAGGTGATTTTTAGCCACTCTCGATTTTGTACTTAGAAAAAATCCAAATTTTTTTTTTTTTTTTCCGTTTTTTTCCTAAGTGTCTGATCGAGAGAAGGAAAAAGAGGTGATTTTTAGCCACTCTCGATTTTGTACTTAGAAAAAATCCAATTTTTTTTTTTTTTTTTTTTCCGTTTTTTTTTCTAAGTGTCTGATCGAGAGAAGGAAAAAGAGGTGATTTTTAGCCTCTCTCGATTTTGTACTTAGAAAAAATCCAATTTTTTTTTTTTTTTTTCCGTTTTTTTTCTAAGTGTCTGATCGAGAAAAGGAAAAAGAGGTGATTTTTAGCCTCTCTCGATTTTGTACTTAGAAAAAATCCAAATTTTTTTTTTTTTTTTTTCCGTTTTTTTTTTAAGTGTCTGATCGAGAGAAGGAAAAAGAGGTGATTTTTAGCCACTCTCGATTTTGTACTTAGAAAAAATCCAAATTTTTTTTTTTTTTTTCCGTTTTTTTTCTAAGTGTCTGATCGAGAGAAGGAAAAAGAGGTGATTTTTAGCCTCTCTCGATTTTGTACTTAGAAAAAATCCAAATTTTTTTTTTTTTTTTTTTCCGTTTTTTTTCTAAGTGTCTGATCGAGAAAAGGAAAAAGAGGTGATATTTAGCCTCTCTCGATTTTGTACTTAGAAAAAATCCAAATTTTTTTTTTTTTTTTCCGTTTTTCTTCTAAGTGTCTGATCGAGAGAAGGAAAAAGAGGTGATTTTTAGCCTCTCTCGATTTTGTACTTAGAAAAAATCCAAATTTTTTTTTTTTTTTTTTCCGTTTTTTTTCTAAGTGTCTGATCGAGAAAAGGAAAAAGAGGTGATTTTTAGCCTCTCTCGATTTTGTACTTAGAAAAAATCCAAATTTTTTTTTTTTTTTGTTCCGTTTTTTTTTCTAAGTGTCTGATCGAGAGAAGGAAAAAGAGGTGATTTTTAGCCACTCTCGATTTTGTACTTAGAAAAAATCCAAATTTTTTTTTTTTTTTTTTCCGTTTTTTTTTCTAAGTGTCTGATCGAGAGAAGGAAAAAGAGGTGATTTTAGCCTCTCTCGATTTTGTACTTAGAAAAAATCCAAATTTTTTTTTTTTTTTTCCCGTTTTTTTTCTAAGTGTCTGATCGAGAAAAGGAAAAAGAGGTGATTTTTAGCCTCTCTCGATTTTGTACTTAGAAAAAATCCAATTTTTTTTTTTTTTTTTCATTTTTTTTTCTAAGTGTCTGATCGAGAGAAGGAAAAAGAGGTGATTTTTAGCCACTCTCGATTTTGTACTTAGAAAAAATCCAAATTTTTTTTTTTTTTTTTTCCGTTTTTTTTCTAAGTGTCTGATCGAGAGAAGGAAAAAGAGGTGATTTTTAGCCACTCTCGATTTTGTACTTAGAAAAAATCCAAATTTTTTTTTTTTTTTTTCCGTTTTTTTTCTAAGTGTCTGATCGAGAAAAGGAAAAAGAGGTGATTTTTAGCCTCTCTCGATTTTGTACTTAGAAAAAATCCAAATTTTATTTTTTTTTCCGTTTTTTTTCTAAGTGTCTGATCGAGAGAAGGAAAAAGAGGTGATTTTTAGCCTCTCTCGATTTTGTACTTAGAAAAAATCCAATTTTTTTTTTTTTTTTTTCATTTTTTTTTCTAAGTGTCTGATCGAGAGAAGGAAAAAGAGGTGATTTTTAGCCACTCTCGATTTTGTACTTAGAAAAAATCCAATTTTTTTTTTTTTTTTTTCCGTTTTTTTTTCTAAGTGTCTGATCGAGAGAAGGAAAAAGAGGTGATTTTTAGCCACTCTCGATTTTGTACTTAGAAAAAATCCAAATTTTTTTTTTTTTTTTTTCCGTTTTTTTTCTAAGTGTCTGATCGAGAGAAGGAAAAAGAGGTGATTTTTAGCCTCTCTCGATTTTGTACTTAGAAAAAATCCAAATTTTTTTTTTTTTTTTTTTCCGTTTTTTTTCTAAGTGTCTGATCGAGAGAAGGAAAAAGAGGTGATTTTTAGCCACTCTCGATTTTGTACTTAGAAAAAATCCAAATTTTTTTTTTTTTTTTTTTTCTGTTTTTTTTCTAAGTGTCTGATCGAGAGAAGGAAAAAGAGGTGATTTTTTAGCCTCTCTCGATTTTGTACTTAGAAAAAATCCAAATTTTTTTTTTTTTTTTTTCCGTTTTTTTTCTAAGTGTCTGATCGAGAGAAGGAAAAAGAGGTGATTTTTAGCCTCTCTCGATTTTGTACTTAGAAAAAATCCAAATTTTTTTTTTTTTTTTTCCGTTTTTTTTCTAAGTGTCTGATCGAGAAAAGGAAAAAGAGGTGATTTTTAGCCTCTCTCGATTTTGTACTTAGAAAAAATCAAATTTTTTTTTTTTTTTTTTTTTCCGTTTTTTTTCTAAGTGTCTGATCGAGAGAAGGAAAAAGAGGTGATTTTTAGCCACTCTCGATTTTGTACTTAGAAAAAATCCAAATTTTTTTTTTTTTTTTCCGTTTTTTTTCTAAGTGTCTGATCGAGAGAAGGAAAAAGAGGTGATTTTTAGCCTCTCTCGATTTTGTACTTAGAAAAAATCCAATTTTTTTTTTTTTTTTTTTCATTTTTTTTTCTAAGTGTCTGATCCAGAGAAGGAAAAAGAGGTGATTTTTAGCCACTCTCGATTTTTGTACTTAGAAAAAATCCAAATTTTTTTTTTTTTTTTTCCGTTTTTTTTCTAAGTGGGTCTGATCGAGAGAAGGAAAAAGAGGTGATTTTTAGCCTCTCTCGATTTTGTACTTAGAAAAATCCAAATTTTTTTTTTTTTTTTTTCCGTTTTTTTTCTAAAGTGTCTGATCGAGAAAAGGAAAAAGAGGTGATTTTTAGCCTCTCTCGATTTTGTACTTAGAAAAATCCAATTTTTTTTTTTTTTTTTTCATTTTTTTTTCTAAGTGTCTGATCCAGAGAAGGAAAAAGAGGTGATTTTTAGCCACTCTCGATTTTGTACTTAGAAAAAATCCAAATTTTTTTTTTTTTTTTTTCCGTTTTTTTTCTAAGTGTCTGATCGAGAGAAGGAAAAAGAGGTGATTTTTAGCCTCTCTCGATTTTGTACTTAGAAAAAATCCAAATTTTTTTTTTTTTTTTTTTCCGTTTTTTTTCTAAGTGTCTGATCGAGAAAAGGAAAAAGAGGTGATTTTTAGCCTCTCTCGATTTTGTACTTAGAAAAAATCCAAATTTTTTTTTTTTTTTTTCCGTTTTTTTTCTAAGTGTCTGATCGAGAAAAGGAAAAAGAGGTGATTTTTTAGCCTCTCTCGATTTTGTACTTAGAAAAAATCCAATTTTTTTTTTTTTTTTTTTCATTTTTTTTTTCTAAGTGTCTGATCCAGAGAAGGAAAAAGAGGTGATTTTTAGCCACTCTCGATTTGTACTTAGAAAAAATCCAAATTTTTTTTTTTTTTTTTTCCGTTTTTTTTCTAAGTGTCTGATCGAGAGAAGGAAAAAGAGGTGATTTTTAGCCTCTCTCGATTTTGTACTTAGAAAAAATCCAAATTTTTTTTTTTTTTTTTTCCGTTTTTTTTCTAAGTGTCTGATCGAGAAAAGGAAAAAGAGGTGATTTTTAGCCTCTCTCGATTTTGTACTTAGAAAAAATCCAAATTTTTTTTTTTTTTTTTTTCCGTTTTTTTTCTAAGTGTCTGATCGAGAAAAGGAAAAAGAGGTGATTTTTAGCCTCTCTCGATTTTGTACTTAGAAAAAATCCAAATTTTTTTTTTTTTTTTCCCGTTTTTTTTCTAAGTGTCTGATCGAGAGAAGGAAAAAGAGGTGATTTTTAGCCTCTCTCGATTTTGTACTTAGAAAAAATCCAATTTTTTTTTTTTTTTTTTTCATTTTTTTTCTAAGTGTCTGATCGAGAGAAGGAAAAAGAGGTGATTTTTAGCCACTCTCGATTTTGTACTTAGAAAAAATCCAAATTTTTTTTTTTTTTTTTTCCGTTTTTTTTCTAAGTGTCTGATCGAGAGAAGGAAAAAGAGGTGATTTTTAGCCACTCTCGATTTTGTACTTAGAAAAAATCCAAATTTTTTTTTTTTTTTTTTCCGTTTTTTTTCTAAGTGTCTGATCGAGAGAAGGAAAAAAGAGGTGATTTTTAGCCTCTCTCGATTTTGTACTTAGAAAAAATCCAAATTTTTTTTTTTTTTTTTTTCCGTTTTTTTTCTAAGTGTCTGATCGAGAGAAGGAAAAAGAGGTGATTTTTAGCCACTCTCGATTTTGTACTTAGAAAAAATCCAAATTTTTTTTTTTTTTTTTTCCGTTTTTTTTTCTAAGTGTCTGATCGAGAGAAGGAAAAAGAGGTGATTTTTAGCCTCTCTCGATTTTGTACTTAGAAAAAATCCAAATTTTTTTTTTTTTTTTTCCGTTTTTTTTCTAAGTGTCTGATCGAGAGAAGGAAAAAGAGGTGATTTTTAGCCTCTCTCGATTTTTGTACTTAGAAAAAATCCAATTTTTTTTTTTTTTTTTTCATTTTTTTTTTCTAAGTGTCCGATCGAGAGAAGGAAAAAGAGGTGATTTTTAGCCACTCTCGATTTTGTACTTAGAAAAAATCCAAATTTTTTTTTTTTTTTTTCCGTTTTTTTTCTAAGTGTCTGATCGAGAGAAGGAAAAAGAGGTGATTTTTAGCCACTCTCGATTTTGTACTTAGAAAAAATCCAAATTTTTTTTTTTTTTTTTTCCGTTTTTTTTTCTAAGTGTCTGATCGAGAGAAGGAAAAAGAGGTGATTTTTAGCCTCTCTCGATTTTGTACTTAGAAAAAATTCCAAATTTTTTTTTTTTTTTTTCCGTTTTTTTTCTAAGTGTCTGATCGAGAGAAGGAAAAAGAGGTGATTTTTAGCCTCTCTCGATTTTGTACTTAGAAAAAATCCAAATTTTTTTTTTTTTTTTTTCCGTTTTTTTTCTAAGTGTCTGATCGAGAAAGGAAAAAGAGGTGATTTTTAGCCTCTCTCGATTTTGTACTTAGAAAAAATCCAATTTTTTTTTTTTTTTTTTTCCGTTTTTTTTCTTAGTGTCTGATCGAGAGAAGGAAAAAGAGGTGATTTTTAGCCACTCTCGATTTTGTACTTAGAAAAAATCCAAATTTTTTTTTTTTTTTTTTCCGTTTTTTTTTCTAAGTGTCTGATCGAGAGAAGGAAAAAGAGGTGATTTTTAGCCTCTCTCGATTTTGTACTTAGAAAAAAATCCAATTTTTTTTTTTTTTTTTTCAGTTTTTTTTCTAAGTGTCTGATCGAGAGAAGGAAAAAGAGGTGATTTTTAGCCACTCTCGATTTTGTACTTAAAAAAAATCCAAATTTTTTTTTTTTTTCCGTTTTTTTTCTAAGTGTCTGATCGAGAGAAGGAAAAAGAGGTGATTTTTAGCCACTCTCGATTTTGTACTTAGAAAAAATCCAAATTTTTTTTTTTTTTTTTCCGTTTTTTTTTCTAAGTGTCTGATCGAGAGAAGGAAAAAGAGGTGATTTTTAGCCTCTCTCGATTTTGTACTTAGAAAAAATCCAAATTTTTTTTTTTTTTTTTTCCGTTTTTTTTCTAAGTGTCTGATCGAGAAAAGGAAAAAGAGGTGATTTTTAGCCTCTCTCGATTTTGTACTTAGAAATAAATTCCAATTTTTTTTTTTTTTTTTTCCGTTTTTTTTCTAAGTGTCTGATCGAGAGAAGGAAAAGAGGTGATTTTTAGCCACTCTCGATTTTGTACTTAGAAAAAATCCAAATTTTTTTTTTTTTTTTTCCGTTTTTTTTCTAAGTGTCTGATCGAGAGAAGGAAAAAGAGGTGATTTTTAGCCTCTCTCGATTTTGTACTTAGAAAAAATCCAAATTTTTTTTTTTTTTTTTCCCGTTTTTTTTTCTAAGTGTTTGATCGAGAGAAGGAAAAAGAGGTGATTTTTAGCCACTCTCGATTTTGTACTTAGAAAAAATCCAAATTTTTTTTTTTTTTTTTCCGTTTTTTTTCTAAGTGTCTGATCGAGAGAAGGAAAAAGAGGTGATTTTTAGCCTCTCTCGATTTTGTACTTAGAAAAAATCCAATTTTTTTTTTTTTTTTTTCCGTTTTTTTTTCTAAGTGTCTGATCGAGAGAAGGAAAAAGAGGTGATTTTTAGCCTCTCTCGATTTTGTACTTAGAAAAAATCCAAATTTTTTTTTTTTTTTTTCCGTTTTTTTTCTAAGTGTCTGATCGAGAGAAGGAAAAGAGGTGATTTTTAGCCTCTCTCGATTTTGTACTTAGAAAAAATCCAAATTTTTTTTTTTTTTTTTCCGTTTTTTTTCTAAGTGTCTGATCGAGAGAAGGAAAAAGAGGTGATTTTTAGCCTCTCTCGATTTTGTACTTAGAAAAAATCCAATTTTTTTTTTTTTTTTTTTCAGTTTTTTTTCTAAGTGTCTGATCGAGAGAAGGAAAAAGAGGTGATTTTTAGCCTCTCTCGATTTTGTACTTAGAAAAAATCCAAATTTTTTTTTTTTTTTTTTCCGTTTTTTTTCTAAGTGTCTGATCGAGAGAAGGAAAAAAGAGGTGATTTTTAGCCTCTCTCGATTTTGTACTTAGAAAAAATCCAATTTTTTTTTTTTTTTTTTCCGTTTTTTTTCTAAGTGTCTGATCGAGAGAAGGAAAAAGAGGTGATTTTAGCCTCTCTCGATTTTGTACTTAGAAAAAATCCAAATTTTTTTTTTTTTTTTTCCGTTTTTTTTCTAAGTGTCTGATCGAGAGAAAGGAAAAAGAGGTGATTTTTAGCCTCTCTCGATTTTGTACTTAGAAAAATCCAAATTTTTTTTTTTTTTTTTTCCGTTTTTTTTCTAAGTGTCTGATCGAGAGAAGGAAAAAGAGGTGATTTTTAGCCACTCTCGATTTTGTACTTAGAAAAAATCCAAATTTTTTTTTTTTTTTTTTCCGTTTTTTTTTCTAAGTGTCTGATCGAGAGAAGGAAAAAGAGGTGATTTTTAGCCTCTCTCGATTTTGTACTTAGAAAAAATCCAAATTTTTTTTTTTTTTTTTTCCGTTTTTTTTCTAAGTGTCTGATCGAGAGAAGGAAAAAGAGGTGATTTTTAGCCCTCTCTCGATTTTGTACTTAGAAAAAATCCAATTTTTTTTTTTTTTTTTTCCGTTTTTTTTTCTAAGTGTCTGATCGAGAGAAGGAAAAGAGGTGATTTTTAGCCTCTCTCGATTTGTACTTAGAAAAAATCCAATTTTTTTTTTTTTTTTTTCAGTTTTTTTTCTAAGTGTCTGATCGAGAAGAAGGAAAAAAGAGGTGATTTTAGCCTCTCTCGATTTTGTACTTAGAAAAAATCCAATTTTTTTTTTTTTTTTTTCCTTTTTTTCTAAGTGTCTGATCGAGAGAAGGAAAAAGAGGTGATTTTTAGCCACTCTCGATTTTGTACGTTAGAAATAATCCAAATTTATTTTTTTTTTTTTTCCGTTTTTTTTTCTAATGTGTCTGATCGAGAGAAGGAAAAAGAGGTGATTTTTAGCCTCTTCTCGATTTGTACTTAGAAAAAATCCAATTTTTTTTTCTTTTTTTTTTCTATTTTTTTTCTAAGTGTCTGATCGAGGAGAAGGAAAAAGAGGTGATTTTTTAGCCACTCTCGATTTTGTACTTAGAAAAAATCCAATTTTTTTTTTTTTTTTTTCCGTTTTTTTTCTAGAGTTGTCTGATCGAGAGAAGGAAAAAGAGGTGATTTTTAGCCTCTCTCGATTTTGTACTTAGAAAAAATCCATTTTTTTTTTTTTTTTTCATTTTTTTTCTAAGTGTCTGATCGAGAGAAGGAAAGA
>NW_026908189.1:27500-40000 GCF_033978785.1 Entelurus aequoreus | reverse complement strand
TGTACTTAGAAAAAATCCAAATTTTTTTTTTTTTTTTTCCGTTTTTTTTCGAAGTGTCTGATCGAGAGAAGGAAAAAGAGGTGATTTTTAGCCTCTCTCGATTTTGTACTTAGAAAAAATCCAAATTTTTTTTTTTTTTTTTCCGTTTTTTTTCTAAGTGTCTGATCGAGAGAAGGAAAAAGAGGTGATTTTTAGCCTCTCTCGATTTTGTACTTAGAAAAAAACCCAAATATTTTTTTTTTTTTTTTTTTTTTTTTCCGTTTTTTTTCTAAGTGTCTGATCGAGAGAAGGAAAAAGAGGTGATTTTTAGCCTCTCTCGATTTTGTACTTAGAAAAAAATCCAAATTTTTTTTTTTTTTTTTTTTTTTTTTTCCCGTTTTTTTTCTAAGTGTCTGATCGAGAGAAGGAAAAAGAGGTGATTTTTAGCCTCTCTCGATTTTGTACTTAGAAAAAATCCAAATTTTTTTTTTTTTTTTTTCCGTTTTTTTTCTAAGTGTCTGATCGAGAGAAGGAAAAAGAGGTGATTTTTAGCCTTTCTCGATTTTGTACTTAGAAAAAAATCCAAATATTTTTTTTTTTTTTTTTTTTTTTTTCCGTTTTTTTTCTAAGTGTCTGATCGAGAGAAGGAAAAAGAGGTGATTTTTAGCCTCTCTCGATTTTGTACTTAGAAAAAAATCCAAATTTTTTTTTTTTTTTTTTTTTTCTAAGTGTCTGATCGAGAGAAGGAAAAAGAGGTGATTTTTAGCCTCTCTCGATTTTGTACTAAGAAAAAAATCCAAATTTTTTTTTTTTTTTTTTTTTTTACCGTTTTTTTTCTAAGTGTCTGATCGAGAGAAGGAAAAAGAGGTGATTTTTAGCCTCTCTCGATTTTGTACTTAGAAAAAATCCAAATTTTTTTTTTTTTTTTCCCGTTTTTTTTCTAAGTGTCTGATCGAGAGAAGGAAAAAGAGGTGATTTTTAGCCTCTCTCGATTTTGTACTTAGAAAAAATCCAATTTTTTTTTTTTTTTTTTCCGTTTTTTTTCGAAGTGTCTGATCGAGAGAAGGAAAAAGAGGTGATTTTTAGCCTCTCTCGATTTTGTACTTAGAAAAAATCCAAATTTTTTTTTTTTTTTTTCCGTTTTTTTTCGAAGTGTCTGATCGAGAGAAGGAAAAAGAGGTGATTTTTAGCCTCTCTCGATTTTGTACTTAGAAAAAATCCAAATTTTTTTTTTTTTTTTCCGTTTTTTTTCTAAGTGTCTGATCGAGAGAAGGAAAAAGAGGTGATTTTTAGCCTCTCTCGATTTTGTACTTAGAAAAAAATCCAAATATTTTTTTTTTTTTTTTTTTTTTTTTCCGTTTTTTTTCTAAGTGTCTGATCGAGAGAAGGAAAAAGAGGTGATTTTTAGCCTCTCTCGATTTTGTACTTAGAAAAAAATCCAAATTTTTTTTTTTTTTTTTTTTTTCTAAGTGTCTGATCGAGAGAAGGAAAAAGAGGTGATTTTTAGCCTCTCTCGATTTTGTACTAAGAAAAAAATCCAAATTTTTTTTTTTTTTTTTTTTTTCCCGTTTTTTTTCTAAGTGTCTGATCGAGAGAAGGAAAAAGAGGTGATTTTTAGCCTCTCTCGATTTTGTACTTAGAAAAAATCCAAATTTTTTTTTTTTTTTTTCCCGTTTTTTTTCTAAGTGTCTGATCGAGAGAAGGAAAAAGAGGTGATTTTTAGCCTCTCTCGATTTTGTACTTAGAAAAAATCCAAATTTTTTTTTTTTTTTTCCCGTTTTTTTTCTAAGTGTCTGATCGAGAGAAGGAAAAAGAGGTGATTTTTAGCCTCTCTCGATTTTGTACTTAGAAAAAAATCCAAATTTTTTTTTTTTTTTTTTTTTTTCTAAGTGTCTGATCGAGAGAAGGAAAAAGAGGTGATTTTTAGCCTCTCTCGATTTTGTACTTAGAAAAAAATCCAAATTTTTTTTTTTTTTTTTTTTTTTTTTTTTTCCCGTTTTTTTTCTAAGTGTCTGATCGAGAGAAGGAAAAAGAGGTGATTTTTAGCCTCTCTCGATTTTGTACTTAGAAAAAATCCAAATTGTTTTTTTTTTTTTTCCGTTTTTTTTCTAAGTGTCTGATCGAGAGAAGGAAAAAGAGGTGATTTTTAGCCTCTCTCGATTTTGTACTTAGAAAAAATCCAATTTTTTTTTTTTTTTTTTTCCGTTTTTTTTCTAAGTGTCTGATCGATAGAAGGAAAAAGAGGTGATTTTTAGCCTCTCTCGATTTTGTACTTAGAAAAAAATCCAAATATTTTTTATTTTTTATTTTTTTTTTTCCGTTTTTTTTCTAAGTGTCTGATCGAGAGAAGGAAAAAGAGGTGATTTTTAGCCTCTCTCGATTTTGTACTTAGAAAAAAATCCAAATTTTTTTTTTTTTTTTTTTTTTTTCTAAGTGTCTGATCGAGAGAAGGAAAAAGAGGTGATTTTTAGCCTCTCTCGATTTTGTACTAAGAAAAAAATCCAAATTTTTTTTTTTTTTTTTTTTTTTCCCGTTTTTTTTCTAAGTGTCTGATCGAGAGAAGGAAAAAGAGGTGATTTTTAGCCTCTCTCGATTTTGTACTTAGAAAAAATCCAAATTTTTTTTTTTTTTTTCCCGTTTTTTTTCTAAGTGTCTGATCGAGAGAAGGAAAAAGAGGTGATTTTTAGCCTCTCTCGATTTTGTACTTAGAAAAAATCCAAATTTTTTTTTTTTTTTTTCCGTTTTTTTTCTAAGTGTCTGATCGAGAGAAGGAAAAAGAGGTGATTTTTAGCCTCTCTCGATTTTGTACTTAGAAAAAAATCCAAATTTTTTTTTTTTTTTTTTTTTTTTTTCCGTTTTTTTTCTAAGTGTCTGATCGAGAGAAGGAAAAAGAGGTGATTTTTAGCCTCTCTCGATTTTGTACTTAGAAAAAATCCAAATTTTTTTTTTTTTTTTTCCGTTTTTTTTCTAAGTGTCTGATCGAGAGAAGGAAAAAGAGGTGATTTTTGTTCTGTAAAGGAATGGTTGTTGTTGAGTGTGTTGTACCACGGACCCATTTGGGAGTGGGACAGGAAGTTCAGGAGCTCCGGAGTAAAGAGTCAACTAGAGTTGGTGTCTGTCGTCATTCTTAGTTGTATTCTAACACTAACATAACATGGTGTCAGAAACTGAGTGACGTTAGTGGTACGGTAGTAACGAGCAGTGTAACCGAGAAGATTACAACGAAAAAGAAAAAGACGACGTAAGAAGAAAAAAAAAAAAAAATGGACGAACAACAGCAACAGTTAGCAGCGCTGCCCCAAGTGCCTCAATACTTCCCGCCAAGTAAATTTGACTTTTCGAAACCAGAGGAATGGCCAAGATGGAGTACGCGATTTAATCGCTATAGAATTGCATCTGGACTGGACAAGCAGTCTCAGGAATTCCAGGTGAATGCTTTTATGTACTCGGCGGGGGAGGAGGCTGAGGACGTTTTGAAGGCGCTACAGCTAACGGAGGAACAAAAGAAGTCCTACAACGACGTCACGGCAGCATTCGAAAAACACTGCGTGAGTAAACGGAACGTGATCTATGAAAGGGCCTGCTTTAACCGGCGATGTCAGCAACCAGGCGAGACTGTGGAGTCCTTTATCACCGCCGTGCACACGTTAGCTGAACATTGCGAGTTTGGTACTCTGAGGGACGAGTTAATAAGGGACAGACTAGTTGTCGGGATCCTAGATGCGAGGCTGTCGGAGCGTTTACAGCTAGATGCAGAACTCACCCTAGGAAAAGCCATAACGCAGATCAAGCAAAGTGCAGCAGTGAAAAAACAACAGCCGGGGCTGAGGGGGGCAGAGCCGTCAGCAGGTCATGTAGAAGCAATAACAAAGAACCAGATGGGGCGAAAAGTTGAATACAATAAAACTCCCATGGAAAGAGTGCAGACAACAGGGTGTGGCAAGTGTGGGAACACGAAAAAACACCCATGGAAAGAGTGTCCTGCTCGTGATGCCGAGTGTCACAAGTGCCACAAAAGAGGACATTTTGCCAAAATATGCAGGTCAGCTAAAAGTGTGCACGACATCATACAGAGTGAGGAGGAGGAGTTTGAGTTTGCGTTCCTGGGCGAAGTGAGCTCAGAGGGAGAGGATGAATGGATCGGAATGCTACAGTTGAACGGACGAGAGCTGGCGTTCAAGCTGGATACGGGGGCTGCTGTCAACGCGATTCCCAGCAGTATCTACTTCAGAAAAATCCACGGGGCACTGCAACAGTCAAGAAAAGTGCTGTATGGCCCAGGGCAACACAGACTTGAGGTTGATGGATGTTTTAAAGGGGGTCTGACGGCAAAGGGCAAAACAACCAGACAGGATGTTTATGTTGTCAATGGACTGTCCAAGCCTCTGATAGGCCTCCCAGCGATCAAGGCCCTCGATCTGGTGCGGCGTGTTGATACAGTGGAAACACAGCAGAAGGACTTTAAAGCGCTGTTTCCCACTGTGTTCACCGGGTTAGGGAAATTAAAGGAGCCCTACACCATCGCCCTGGAGCCCGATGCAGTCCCCTACGCTCTGTCCTCCCCACGCCGCGTGCCTCTTCCCCTCTGCGACAAAGTCAAGAAGGAACTGGATCGCATGGTCGACATGGGTGTCATCTCCAGGGTGACACAACCCACACCCTGGTGTGCTGGCTTAGTCGTAGTGCCGAAGCCCAACGGCAAGATGCGGCTGTGCGTAGACCTAACCCATTTAAACGGGTGGATTCAGAGGGAGAGATACATCCTCCCCGCTGTCGACCACACCCTGGGCATGCTGGCCGGGGCGAAAACGTTCACAAAGCTGGACGCCACCTCCGGCTTCTGGCAAATCCCGCTAGCAGAGGAAAGTAAGCTGATGACGACATTCATCACCCCGTTCGGACGGTACGCGTTCAACCGCTTGCCGTTCGGGATTTCCTCTGCACCTGAACACTTTCAGCGGCGGATGTTGCAGATGCTGGAGAGCTGCGCAGGCGCAGTGTGTCACGCGGACGACATTTTGGTTTACGGGGACAGCCAGACCCAGCACGACGAGAGACTCTGTCAGGTCCTGAAGAAGCTCCAGGAGGAGGGACTAACATTGAATGGGGAGAAGTGTGAGTTCAGCAAGAACAGCATCACTTTCCTGGGCCACCGAGTCTCCGTGGATGGTGTGACACCGGACATCGAAAAGATCAAAGCCATACAGGAGATGCCTGCACCGACGGACGTCGAGGGGGTGAAGAGACTCATGGGGATGGCCAACTACCTCAGCAAGTTCCTGCCGCACCTCGCGTCATACACACGCCCAATCAAAGACCTGCTGTGCGGAAAGAACGAGTGGTGCTGGGAAGCGCCACAAGAAGAGGCTTTCAAAAGACTCAAACAGGAGCTCAGCTCCACACAGGTGCTGGCTGCCTACTCACCGACAGCGGAGACGTGCGTGTCGGCGGACGCCTCATCCTTTGGTCTCGGGGGCGTCCTCACCCAGCAGCAGTCAGACGGAGCCTGGAGACCAATCATCTTCATCTCAAGAGGTATGTCAGACACCGAAAGACATTACGCTCAGATTGAAAAGGAAGCTCTGGCAGCTACGTGGGCGTGTGAGCGTCTGTCCTCCTACCTGCTGGGACTGAAATTCAGGTTGGAGACAGACCACAAGCCCCTAGTGCCATTGCTTAGCACCAAGGCTCTCGACGAACTCCCACCGAGAGTGCTGAGGTTCAGGCTGAGGCTTCTGAGATTCTGTTTCGATATCGTGCACGTGCCGGGGAAGAGCTTGATAACAGCGGACACGTTATCCAGGGCCCCAATCCAACACACATTCACGGCGGAGGAAAAGGAGAAAGAGGCCGAGGTCAAAGTGTTCCTGGACGCCGTCACTCAGAGCTTCCCCGCTACAGAGCACCGTCTAAACGACATCGCAGCAAAGCAGAAAGCCGACCCAATCTGTGCGCAGCTGATCAGATACTGTGAGACTGAATGGCCTGAGAGACATGCGTTGCCCCAAGAGCTGGCTCTCTTTTGGCCTGAAAAAGGCAACCTCACCATGAATGGACAGCTGCTCCTCCGAGGCCAACGCATCGTCATTCCAGGTGAGCTGAGGGGGGAAGTCTTACAGCAGCTACACAGTGGGCATCAAGGGGTCGTTAAATGCCGAGCTAGGGCCCGCCAGGCGGTCTGGTGGCCAGGACTGTCGAGCCACATCAGACAGATGGTGGAGAACTGCAACACCTGTTCACAGCATCGTGCAGAGCAGAGAGAGCCGCTGCTGACGACAGCAGTGCAGGAGAGACCCTGGCAACGTGTCGGCACGGACTTGTTCTTTTGGAAAAATAGTACATACCTGCTAGTAGTGGACTATTTTTCACGCTACATAGAAGTAGCACACCTCGAAGTAGCTACTGCGGAGACAGTAGTGGCTGCTCTCAAGGACGTCTTCAGTCGCCATGGGACACCAGAGACGGTCTTCTCCGACAATGGGCCGCAGTACAGCGGTTCAGAGTTCCAGACCTTCGCCAGAGCATATGGATTTGCTCACGTCACCGGCAGCCCCAGATACCCACAGGCCAACGGCGAGGCGGAGCGGGCTGTTGCCACAGTCAAAGGGCTGTGGAAAGGAGGCGGCGACAAGGCCAGGGCGCTGCAGACATACCGCGCCACGCCGCTGGAGAGTGGCTACTCTCCAGCACAACTCCTAATGGGGAGACAGATCCGCTCTGACATTCCCCAAGTTCCCGCTGCACTTCGTCCTCGGTGGCCAGGCATTAGGCAGTTCCGGAAGGAGGAAAGGCGAGCGAAGGAGAAACAGCAGCGCCGGTACAACCAGCGCCACAGAGTCCGGGTCCTGCCGCAGCTGCAGTCAGGCCAAGAGGTTTGGCTGCCGAAAGAAAACAAACACGGGACAGTGGTGCAGAAAGCGTCTACACCGAGATCCTACATTATCAACACTGAAGAGGGCTCACTTAGGCGTAATCGCACACACATGCGCCCAATTCACAACACACAGACGCCTGACACACAAGACTACACAGAGCACACTCCAGAGCCAGGTAACTCAAGCACACCTGCACGCACCACTACAGAAACAAACAGACACGTAAATACTGATACAGACGCATCTAACAAGTACATCACAGCATCAGGCCGAGTCTCATGCCCTCCTAGACGTCTGGATCTTTAGGACTGTTGAGACAATGTGGTGTGTGTGAAAAAAAAAAAAAAAAAAAAAAAAAACAGAAAGGAAAGAGGATTGTAATCTGATTCATACTGTTCATGTGCTTGAAGTTTATGGGAAGTAAGTTGATCGTTTGAAAAGAAAAAGTAATATTGATTTTCAGGGTTATACAGTTTATATAAGATATATGTTTATGCACTAAGTGTGTCTTACAGAAAGATATAAGTAAGTAAGATTTCATACGGCAAATGTTTAGGTAATGTCAAGGGGGGCATTTAAAGAGATAATTTTAGATAACCATTGGCTTTGAAGAAGAGGTCAAACTTAAGGGGGAGGTGTTCTGTAAAGGAATGGTTGTTGTTGAGTGTGTTGTACCACGGACCCATTTGGGAGTGGGACAGGAAGTTCAGGAGCTCCGGAGTAAAGAGTCAACTAGAGTTGGTGTCTGTCGTCATTCTTAGTTGTATTCTAACACTAACATAACAATTTTTAGCCTCTCTCGATTTTGTACTTAGAAAAAAATCCAATTTTTTTTTTTTTTTTTTTCCCGTTTTTTTTCTAAGTGTCTGATCGAGAGAAGGAAAAAGAGGTGATTTTTAGCCTCTCTCGATTTTGTACTTAGAAAAAATCCAATTTTTTTTTTTTTTTTTTTCCGTTTTTTTTCTAAGTGTCTGATCGAGAGAAGGAAAAAGAGGTGATTTTTAGCCTCTCTCGATTTTGTACTTAGAAAAAAATCCAAATTTTTTTTCTTTTTTTTTTTTTTTTTTCCGTTTTTTTTCTAAGTGTCTGATCGAGGAAGGAAAAAGAGGTGATTTTTAGCCTCTCTCGATTTTGTACTTAGAAAAAATCCAAATTTTTTTTTTTTTTTTTCCGTTTTTTTTCTAAGTGTCTGATCGAGAGAAGGAAAAAGAGGTGATTTTTAGCCTCTCTCGATTTTGTACTTAGAAAAAATCCAAATTTTTTTTTTTTTTTTCCCGTTTTTTTTCTAAGTGTCTGATCGAGAGAAGGAAAAAGAGGTGATTTTTAGCCTCTCTCGATTTTGTACTTAGAAAAAATCCAAATTTTTTTTTTTTTTTTTTCAGTTTTTTTTCGAAGTGTCTGATCGAGAGAAGGAAAAAGAGGTGATTTTTAGCCTCTCTCGATTTTGTACTTAGAAAAAATCCAAATTTTTTTTTTTTTTTTTCCCGTTTTTTTTCTAAGTGTCTGATCGAGAGAAGGAAAAAGAGGTGATTTTTAGCCTCTCTCGATTTTGTACTTAGAAAAAATCCAAATTTTTTTTTTTTTTTTTTCCGTTTTTTTTCTAAGTGTCTGATCGAGAGAAGGAAAAAGAGGTGATTTTTAGCCTCTCTCGATTTTGTACTTAGAAAAAAATCCAAATTTTTTTTTTTTTTTTTTTTTTTTTCTAAGTGTCTGATCGAGAGAAGGAAAAAGAGGTGATTTTTAGCCTCTCTCGATTTTGTACTTAGAAAAAAATCCAAATTTTTTTTTTTTTTTTTTTTTTTCCCGTTTTTTTTCTAAGTGTCTGATCGAGAGAAGGAAAAAGAGGTGATTTTTAGCCTCTCTCGATTTTGTACTTAGAAAAAATCCAAATTTTTTTTTTTTTTTTTTCCGTTTTTTTTCTAAGTGTCTGATCGAGAGAAGGAAAAAGAGGTGATTTTTAGCCTCTCTCGATTTTGTACTTAGAAAAAATCCAAATTTTTTTTTTTTTTTTTTTCCGTTTTTTTTCTAAGTGTCTGATCGAGAGAAGGAAAAGAGGTGATTTTTAGCCTCTCTCGATTTTGTACTTAGAAAAAAATCCAATTTTTTTTTTTTTTTTTTTTTTTTTTTCCGTTTTTTTTCTAAGTGTCTGATCGAGAGAAGGAAAAATAGGTGATTTTTAGCCTCTCTCGATTTTGTACTTAGAAAAAATCCAAATTATTATTATTTTTTTTCCGTTTTTTTTCTAAGTGTCTGATCGAGAGAAGGAAAAAGAGGTGATTTTTAGCCTCTCTCGATTTTGTACTTAGAAAAAAATCCAAATTTTTTTTTTTTTTTTTTTTTTTTCCGTTTTTTTTCTAAGTGTCTGATCGAGAGAAGGAAAAATAGGTGATTTTTAGCCTCTCTCGATTTTGTACTTGGAAAAAATCAAATTATTATTTTTTTTTTTTCCGTTTTTTTTCGAAGTGTCTGATCGAGAGAAGGAAAAAGAGGTGATTTTTAGCCTCTCTCGATTTTGTACTTAGAAAAAATCCCAATTTTTTTTTTTTTTTTTTTCCGTTTTTTTTCTAAGTGTCTGATCGAGGAAGGAAAAAGAGGTGATTTTTAGCCTCTCTCGATTTTGTACTTAGAAAAAATTCAATTTTTATTTTTTTTTCCCGTTTTTTTTCTAAGTGTCTGATCGAGAGAAGGAAAAAGAGGTGATTTTTAGCCTCTCTCGATTTTGTACTTAGAAAAAATCCAAATTTTTTTTTTTTTTTTTTCCGTTTTTTTTCTAAGTGTCTGATCGAGAGAAGGAAAAAGAGGTGATTTTTAGCCTCTCTCGATTTTGTACTTAGAAAAAAATCCAAATTTTTATTTTTATTTATTTATTTTTTTCCGTTTTTTTTCTAAGTGTCTGATCGAGAGAAGGAAAAAGAGGTGATTTTTAGCCTCTCTTGATTTTGTACTTAAAAAAAATCCAAATTTTTTTTTTTTTTTTTTTCCGTTTTTTTCTAAGTGTCTGATCGAGAGAAGGAAAAAGAGGTGATTTTTAGCCTCTCTCGATTTTGTACTTAGAAAAAATCCAAATTTTTTTTTTTTTTTTCCGTTTTTTTTCTAAGTGTCTGATCGAGAGAAGGAAAAAGAGGTGATTTTTAGCCTCTCTCGATTTTGTACTTAGAAAAAAATCCAAATATTTTTTATTTTTTATTTTTTTTTTTCCGTTTTTTTTCTAAGTGTCTGATCGAGAGAAGGAAAAAGAGGTGATTTTTAGCCTCTCTCGATTTTGTACTTAGAAAAAAATCCAAATTTTTTTTTTTTTTTTTTTTTTTTCTAAGTGTCTGATCGAGAGAAGGAAAAAGAGGTGATTTTTAGCCTCTCTCGATTTTGTACTAAGAAAAAAATCCAAATTTTTTTTTTTTTTTTTTTTTTCCCGTTTTTTTTCTAAGTGTCTGATCGAGAGAAGGAAAAAGAGGTGATTTTTAGCCTCTCTCGATTTTGTACTTAGAAAAAATCCAAATTTTATTTTTTTTTTTCCCGTTTTTTTTCTAAGTGTCTGATCGAGAGAAGGAAAAAGAGGTGATTTTTAGCCTCTCTCGATTTTGTACTTAGAAAAAATCCAAATTTTTTTTTTTTTTTTTTCCGTTTTTTTTCTAAGTGTCTGATCGAGAGAAGGAAAAAGAGGTGATTTTTAGCCTCTCTCGATTTTGTACTTAGAAAAAAATTCCAATTTTTTTTTTTTTTTTTTTCCGTTTTTTTTCTAAGTGTCTGATCGAGAGAAGGAAAAAGAGGTGATTTTTAGCCTCTCTCGATTTTGTACTTAGAAAAAATCCAATTTTTTTTTTTTTTTTCCGTTTTTTTTCTAAGTGTCTGATCGAGAGAAGGAAAAAGAGGTGATTTTTAGCCTCTCTCGATTTTGTACTTAGAAAAAAATCCAATTTTTTTTTTTTTTTTTTTCCCGTTTTTTTTCTAAGTGTCTGATCGAGAGAAGGAAAAAGAGGTGATTTTTAGCCTCTCTCGATTTTGTACTTAGAAAAAATCCAATTTTTTTTTTTTTTTTTTTCCGTTTTTTTTCTAAGTGTCTGATCGAGAGAAGGAAAAAGAGGTGATTTTTAGCCTCTCTCGATTTTGTACTTAGAAAAAAATCCAAATTTTTTTTCTTTTTTTTTTTTTTTTTTCCGTTTTTTTTCTAAGTGTCTGATCGAGGAAGGAAAAAGAGGTGATTTTTAGCCTCTCTCGATTTTGTACTTAGAAAAAATCCAAATTTTTTTTTTTTTTTTTTCCGTTTTTTTTCTAAGTGTCTGATCGAGAGAAGGAAAAAGAGGTGATTTTTAGCCTCTCTCGATTTTGTACTTAGAAAAAATCCAAATTTTTTTTTTTTTTTCCCGTTTTTTTTCTAAGTGTCTGATCGAGAGAAGGAAAAAGAGGTGATTTTTAGCCTCTCTCGATTTTGTACTTAGAAAAAATCCAAATTTTTTTTTTTTTTTTTTCAGTTTTTTTTCGAAGTGTCTGATCGAGAGAAGGAAAAAGAGGTGATTTTTAGCCTCTCTCGATTTTGTACTTAGAAAAAATCCAAATTTTTTTTTTTTTTTTTTCCGTTTTTTTTCTAAGTGTCTGATCGAGAGAAGGAAAAAGAGGTGATTTTTAGCCTCTCTCGATTTTGTACTTAGAAAAAATCCAAATTTTTTTTTTTTTTTTCCGTTTTTTTTCTAAGTGTCTGATCGAGAGAAGGAAAAAGAGGTGATTTTTAGCCTCTCTCGATTTTGTACTTAGAAAAAAATCCAAATTTTTTTTTTTTTTTTTTTTTTTTTTCTAAGTGTCTGATCGAGAGAAGGAAAAAGAGGTGATTTTTAGCCTCTCTCGATTTTGTACTTAGAAAAAAATCCAAATTTTTTTTTTTTTTTTTTTTTTTTTCCCGTTTTTTTTCTAAGTGTCTGATCGAGAGAAGGAAAAAGAGGTGATTTTTAGCCTCTCTCGATTTTGTACTTAGAAAAAATCCAAATTTTTTTTTTTTTTTTTCCGTTTTTTTTCTAAGTGTCTGATCGAGAGAAGGAAAAAGAGGTGATTTTTAGCCTCTCTCGATTTTGTACTTAGAAAAAATCCAAATTTTTTTTTTTTTTTTTTCCGTTTTTTTTCTAAGTGTCTGATCGAGAGAAGGAAAAGAGGTGATTTTTAGCCTCTCTCGATTTTGTACTTAGAAAAAAATCCAATTTTTTTTTTTTTTTTTTTTTTTTTTTCCGTTTTTTTTCTAAGTGTCTGATCGAGAGAAGGAAAAATAGGTGATTTTTAGCCTCTCTCGATTTTGTACTTAGAAAAAATCCAAATTATTATTTTTTTTTTTCCGTTTTTTTTCTAAGTGTCTGATCGAGAGAAGGAAAAAGAGGTGATTTTTAGCCTCTCTCGATTTTGTACTTAGAAAAAAATCCAATTTTTTTTTTTTTTTTTTTTTTTTTTTCCGTTTTTTTTCTAAGTGTCTGATCGAGAGAAGGAAAAATAGGTGATTTTTAGCCTCTCTCGATTTTGTACTTGGAAAAAATCAAATTATTATTTTTTTTTTTTCCGTTTTTTTTCGAAGTGTCTGATCGAGAGAAGGAAAAAGAGGTGATTTTTAGCCTCTCTCGATTTTGTACTTAGAAAAAATCCCAATTTTTTTTTTTTTTTTTTTCCGTT
>NW_026908189.1:0-20000 GCF_033978785.1 Entelurus aequoreus | reverse complement strand
AAAGAGGTGATTTTTAGCCTTTCTCGATTTTGTACTTAGAAAAAAATCCAAATATTTTTTTTTTTTTTTTTTTTTTTTCCGTTTTTTTTCTAAGTGTCTGATCGAGAGAAGGAAAAAGAGGTGATTTTTAGCCTCTCTCGATTTTGTACTTAGAAAAAAATCCAAATTTTTTTTTTTTTTTTTTTTTTCTAAGTGTCTGATCGAGAGAAGGAAAAAGAGGTGATTTTTAGCCTCTCTCGATTTTGTACTAAGAAAAAAATCCAAATTTTTTTTTTTTTTTTTTTTTTTACCGTTTTTTTTCTAAGTGTCTGATCGAGAGAAGGAAAAAGAGGTGATTTTTAGCCTCTCTCGATTTTGTACTTAGAAAAAATCCAAATTTTTTTTTTTTTTTTCCCGTTTTTTTTCTAAGTGTCTGATCGAGAGAAGGAAAAAGAGGTGATTTTTAGCCTCTCTCGATTTTGTACTTAGAAAAAATCCAAATTTTTTTTTTTTTTTTTCCGTTTTTTTTCGAAGTGTCTGATCGAGAGAAGGAAAAAGAGGTGATTTTTAGCCTCTCTCGATTTTGTACTTAGAAAAAATCCAAATTTTTTTTTTTTTTTTTTCCGTTTTTTTTCTAAGTGTCTGATCGAGAGAAGGAAAAAGAGGTGATTTTTAGCCTCTCTCGATTTTGTACTTAGAAAAAAATCCAAATATTTTTTTTTTTTTTTTTTTTTTTTCCGTTTTTTTTCTAAGTGTCTGATCGAGAGAAGGAAAAAGAGGTGATTTTTAGCCTCTCTCGATTTTGTACTTAGAAAAAAATCCAAATTTTTTTTTTTTTTTTTTTTTTCTAAGTGTCTGATCGAGAGAAGGAAAAAGAGGTGATTTTTAGCCTCTCTCGATTTTGTACTAAGAAAAAAATCCAAATTTTTTTTTTTTTTTTTTTTTCCCGTTTTTTTTCTAAGTGTCTGATCGAGAGAAGGAAAAAGAGGTGATTTTTAGCCTCTCTCGATTTTGTACTTAGAAAAAATCCAAATTTTTTTTTTTTTTTTTCCCGTTTTTTTTCTAAGTGTCTGATCGAGAGAAGGAAAAAGAGGTGATTTTTAGCCTCTCTCGATTTTGTACTTAGAAAAAATCCAAATTTTTTTTTTTTTTTCCCGTTTTTTTTCTAAGTGTCTGATCGAGAGAAGGAAAAAGAGGTGATTTTTAGCCTCTCTCGATTTTGTACTTAGAAAAAAATCCAAATTTTTTTTTTTTTTTTTTTTTTTCTAAGTGTCTGATCGAGAGAAGGAAAAAGAGGTGATTTTTAGCCTCTCTCGATTTTGTACTTAGAAAAAAATCCAAATTTTTTTTTTTTTTTTTTTTTTTTTTTTTTTTTTTTTTTCTAAGTGTCTGATCGAGAGAAGGAAAAAGAGGTGATTTTTAGCCTCTCTCGATTTTGTACTTAGAAAAAATCCAAATTGTTTTTTTTTTTTTTCCGTTTTTTTTCTAAGTGTCTGATCGAGAGAAGGAAAAAGAGGTGATTTTTAGCCTCTCTCGATTTTGTACTTAGAAAAAATCCAATTTTTTTTTTTTTTTTTTTCCGTTTTTTTTCTAAGTGTCTGATCGATAGAAGGAAAAAGAGGTGATTTTTAGCCTCTCTCGATTTTGTACTTAGAAAAAAATCCAAATATTTTTTATTTTTTATTTTTTTTTTCCGTTTTTTTTCTAAGTGTCTGATCGAGAGAAGGAAAAAGAGGTGATTTTTAGCCTCTCTCGATTTTGTACTTAGAAAAAAATCCAAATTTTTTTTTTTTTTTTTTTTTTTTTCTAAGTGTCTGATCGAGAGAAGGAAAAAGAGGTGATTTTTAGCCTCTCTCGATTTTGTACTAAGAAAAAAATCCAAATTTTTTTTTTTTTTTTTTTTTCCCGTTTTTTTTCTAAGTGTCTGATCGAGAGAAGGAAAAAGAGGTGATTTTTAGCCTCTCTCGATTTTGTACTTAGAAAAAATCCAAATTTTTTTTTTTTTTTTCCGTTTTTTTTCTAAGTGTCTGATCGAGAGAAGGAAAAAGAGGTGATTTTTAGCCTCTCTCGATTTTGTACTTAGAAAAAATCCAAATTTTTTTTTTTTTTTTTCCGTTTTTTTTCTAAGTGTCTGATCGAGAGAAGGAAAAAGAGGTGATTTTTAGCCTCTCTCGATTTTGTACTTAGAAAAAAATCCAAATTTTTTTTTTTTTTTTTTTTTTTTTCCGTTTTTTTTCTAAGTGTCTGATCGAGAGAAGGAAAAAGAGGTGATTTTTAGCCTCTCTCGATTTTGTACTTAGAAAAAATCCAAATTTTTTTTTTTTTTTTTCCGTTTTTTTTCTAAGTGTCTGATCGAGAGAAGGAAAAAGAGGTGATTTTTAGCCTCTCTCGATTTTGTACTTAGAAAAAAATCCAATTTTTTTTTTTTTTTTTTTCCCGTTTTTTTTCTAAGTGTCTGATCGAGAGAAGGAAAAAGAGGTGATTTTTAGCCTCTCTCGATTTTGTACTTAGAAAAAATCCAATTTTTTTTTTTTTTTTTTTCCGTTTTTTTTCTAAGTGTCTGATCGAGAGAAGGAAAAAGAGGTGATTTTTAGCCTCTCTCGATTTTGTACTTAGAAAAAAATCCAAATTTTTTTCTTTTTTTTTTTTTTTTTTCCGTTTTTTTTCTAAGTGTCTGATCGAGGAAGGAAAAAGAGGTGATTTTTAGCCTCTCTCGATTTTGTACTTAGAAAAAATCCAAATTTTTTTTTTTTTTTTTCCGTTTTTTTTCTAAGTGTCTGATCGAGAGAAGGAAAAAGAGGTGATTTTTAGCCTCTCTCGATTTTGTACTTAGAAAAAATCCAAATTTTTTTTTTTTTTTTTCCCGTTTTTTTTCTAAGTGTCTGATCGAGAGAAGGAAAAAGAGGTGATTTTTAGCCTCTCTCGATTTTGTACTTAGAAAAAATCCAAATTTTTTTTTTTTTTTTTTCAGTTTTTTTTCGAAGTGTCTGATCGAGAGAAGGAAAAAGAGGTGATTTTTAGCCTCTCTCGATTTTGTACTTAGAAAAAATCCAAATTTTTTTTTTTTTTTTTCCCGTTTTTTTTCTAAGTGTCTGATCGAGAGAAGGAAAAAGAGGTGATTTTTAGCCTCTCTCGATTTTGTACTTAGAAAAAATCCAAATTTTTTTTTTTTTTTTTCCGTTTTTTTTCTAAGTGTCTGATCGAGAGAAGGAAAAAGAGGTGATTTTTAGCCTCTCTCGATTTTGTACTTAGAAAAAATCCAAATTTTTTTTTTTTTTTTTTCCGTTTTTTTTCTAAGTGTCTGATCGAGAGAAGGAAAAGAGGTGATTTTTAGCCTCTCTCGATTTTGTACTTAGAAAAAAATCCAATTTTTTTTTTTTTTTTTTTTTTTTTTTCCGTTTTTTTTCTAAGTGTCTGATCGAGAGAAGGAAAAATAGGTGATTTTTAGCCTCTCTCGATTTTGTACTTAGAAAAAATCCAAATTATTATTATTTTTTTTCCGTTTTTTTTCTAAGTGTCTGATCGAGAGAAGGAAAAAGAGGTGATTTTTAGCCTCTCTCGATTTTGTACTTAGAAAAAAATCCAAATTTTTTTTTTTTTTTTTTTTTTCCGTTTTTTTTCTAAGTGTCTGATCGAGAGAAGGAAAAATAGGTGATTTTTAGCCTCTCTCGATTTTGTACTTGGAAAAAATCAAATTATTATTTTTTTTTTTTCCGTTTTTTTTCGAAGTGTCTGATCGAGAGAAGGAAAAAGAGGTGATTTTTAGCCTCTCTCGATTTTGTACTTAGAAAAAATCCCAATTTTTTTTTTTTTTTTTTCCGTTTTTTTTCTAAGTGTCTGATCGAGGAAGGAAAAAGAGGTGATTTTTAGCCTCTCTCGATTTTGTACTTAGAAAAAATTCAATTTTTATTTTTTTTTCCCGTTTTTTTTCTAAGTGTCTGATCGAGAGAAGGAAAAAGAGGTGATTTTTAGCCTCTCTCGATTTTGTACTTAGAAAAAATCCAAATTTTTTTTTTTTTTTTTCCGTTTTTTTTCTAAGTGTCTGATCGAGAGAAGGAAAAAGAGGTGATTTTTAGCCTCTCTCGATTTTGTACTTAGAAAAAAATCCAAATTTTTTTTTTATTTATTTATTTTTTTCCGTTTTTTTTCTAAGTGTCTGATCGAGAGAAGGAAAAAGAGGTGATTTTTAGCCTCTCTTGATTTTGTACTTAGAAAAAATCCAAATTTTTTTTTTTTTTTTTTTTCCGTTTTTTCTAAGTGTCTGATCGAGAGAAGGAAAAAGAGGTGATTTTTAGCCTCTCTCGATTTTGTACTTAGAAAAAAATCCAAATTTTTTTTTTTTTTTTCCGTTTTTTTTCTAAGTGTCTGATCGAGAGAAGGAAAAAGAGGTGATTTTTAGCCTCTCTCGATTTTGTACTTAGAAAAAAATCCAAATTTTTTATTTTTATTTTTTTTTTCCGTTTTTTTTCTAAGTGTCTGATCGAGAGAAGGAAAAAGAGGTGATTTTTAGCCTCTCTCGATTTTGTACTTAGAAAAAAATCCAAATTTTTTTTTTTTTTTTCTTTTTTTCTAAGTGTCTGATCGAGAGAAGGAAAAAGAGGTGATTTTTAGCCTCTCTCGATTTTGTACTAAGAAAAAAATCCAATTTTTTTTTTTTTTTTTTCCCGTTTTTTTTCTAAGTGTCTGATCGAGAGAAGGAAAAAGAGGTGATTTTTAGCCTCTCTTCGATTTTGTACTTAGAAAAAATCCAAATTTTTTTTTTTTTTTCCGTTTTTTTTCTAAGTGTCTGATCGAGAGAAGGAAAAAGAGGTGATTTTTAGCCTCTCTCGATTTTGTACTTAGAAAAAATCCAATTTTTTTTTTTTTTTTTCCGTTTTTTTTCTAAGTGTCTGATCGAGAGAAGGAAAAAGAGGTGATTTTTAGCCTCTCTCGATTTTGTACTTAGAAAAAAATTCCAATTTTTTTTTTTTTTTTTTTTTTTTTCCCGTTTTTTTTCTAAGTGTCTGATCGAGAGAAGGAAAAAGAGGTGATTTTTAGCCTCTCTCGATTTTGTACTTAGAAAAAATCCAATTTTTTTTTTTTTTTTTTCCGTTTTTTTTCTAAGTGTCTGATCGAGAGAAGGAAAAAGAGGTGATTTTTAGCCTCTCTCGATTTTGTACTTAGAAAAAAATCCAATTTTTTTTTTTTTTTTTTCCGTTTTTTTTCTAAGTGTCTGATCGAGAGAAGGAAAAAGAGGTGATTTTTAGCCTCTCTCGATTTTGTACTTAGAAAAAATCCAAATTTTTTTTTTTTTTTTTTTCCGTTTTTTTTCTAAGTGTCTGATCGAGAGAAGGAAAAAGAGGTGATTTTTAGCCTCTCTCGATTTTGTACTTAGAAAAAAATCCAAATTTTTTTCTTTTTTTTTTTTTTTTTCCGTTTTTTTTCTAAGTGTCTGATCGAGAGAAGGAAAAAGAGGTGATTTTTAGCCTCTCTCGATTTGTACTTAGAAAAAATCCAAATTTTTTTTTTTTTTTTCCGTTTTTTTTCTAAGTGTCTGATCGAGAGAAGGAAAAAGAGGTGATTTTTAGCCTCTCTCGATTTTGTACTTAGAAAAAATCCAAATTTTTTTTTTTTTTTCCGTTTTTTTTCTAAGTGTCTGATCGAGAGAAGGAAAAAGAGGTGATTTTTAGCCTCTCTCGATTTTGTACTTAGAAAAAATCCAAATTTTTTTTTTTTTTTTTTCAGTTTTTTTTCTAAGTGTCTGATCGAGAGAAGGAAAAGAGGTGATTTTTAGCCTCTCTCGATTTTGTACTTAGAAAAAAATCCAAATTTTTTTTTTTTTTTTTTTCCGTTTTTTTTCTAAGTGTCTGATCGAGAGAAGGAAAAAGAGGTGATTTTTAGCCTCTCTCGATTTTGTACTTAGAAAAAATCCAAATTTTTTTTTTTTTTTTTTCCGTTTTTTTTCTAAGTGTCTGATCGAGAGAAGGAAAAAGAGGTGATTTTTAGCCTCTCTCGATTTTGTACTTAGAAAAAATCCAAATTTTTTTTTTTTTTTTTTTCCGTTTTTTTTCTAAGTGTCTGATCGAGAGAAGGAAAAAGAGGTGATTTTTAGCCTCTCTCGATTTTGTACTTAGAAAAAATCCAAATTTTTTTTTTTTTTTTTTTTTCCGTTTTTTTTCTAAGTGTCTGATCGAGAGAAGGAAAAGAGGTGATTTTTAGCCTCTCTCGATTTTGTACTTATAAAAAATCCAAATTTTTTTTTTTTTTTTTTTCCGTTTTTTTTCTAAGTGTCTGATCGAGAGAAGGAAAAAGAGGTGATTTTTAGCCTCTCTCGATTTTGTACTTAGAAAAAAATCCAAATTTTTTTTTTTTTTTTTTCCGTTTTTTTTCTAAGTGTCTGATCGAGAGAAGGAAAAAGAGGTGATTTTTAGCCTCTCTCGATTTTGTACTTAGAAAAAATCCAATTTTTTTTTTTTTTTTTTTTTTTTCCGTTTTTTTTCTAAGTGTCTGATCGAGAGAAGGAAAAAGAGGTGATTTTTAGCCTCTCTCGATTTTGTACTTAGAAAAAATCCAATTATTTTTTTTTTTTTTCCGTTTTTTTTCTAAGTGTCTGATCGAGAGAAGGAAAAAGAGGTGATTTTTAGCCTCTCTCGATTTTGTACTTAGAAAAAATCCAATTTTTTTTTTTTTTTTTTTTCCGTTTTTTTTCTAAGTGTCTGATCGAGAGAAGGAAAAAGAGGTGATTTTTAGCCTCTCTCGATTTTGTACTTGGAAAAAATCCAAATTATTATTTTTTTTTTTCCGTTTTTTTTCGAAGTGTCTGATCGAGAGAAGGAAAAAGAGGTGATTTTTAGCCTCTCTCGATTTGTACTTAGAAAAAATCCAATTTTTTTTTTTTTTTTTCCGTTTTTTTTCTAAGTGTCTGATCGAGAGAAGGAAAAAGAGGTGATTTTTAGCCTCTCTCGATTTTGTACTTAGAAAAAATCAAATTTTTTTTTTTTTTCCGTTTTTTTTCTAAGTGTCTGATCGAGAGAAGGAAAAAGAGGTGATTTTTAGCCCCTCTCTCGATTTTGTACTTAGAAAAAATCCAAATTTTTTTTTTTTTTTTTTCCGTTTTTTTTCTAAGTGTCTGATCGAGAGAAGAAAAGAGATGATTTTTGATTTTGTACTTAGAAAAAAATCCAATTTTTTTTTTTTTTTTTTTTTTTTTTCCCGTTTTTTTTCTAAGTGTCTGATCGAGAGAAGGAAAAATAGGTGATTTTTAGCCTCTCTCGATTTTGTACTTAGAAAAAATCCAAATTATTATTTTTTTTTTTCCGTTTTTTTTCTAAGTGTCTGATCGAGAGAAGGAAAAAGAGGTGATTTTTAGCCTCTCTCGATTTTGTACTTAGAAAAAAATCCAATTTTTTTTTTTTTTTTTTTTTTTTTTTTCCGTTTTTTTTCTAAGTGTCTGATCGAGAGAAGGAAAAATAGGTGATTTTTAGCCTCTCTCGATTTTGTACTTGGAAAAAATCAAATTATTATTTTTTTTTTTTCCGTTTTTTTTCGAAGTGTCTGATCGAGAGAAGGAAAAAGAGGTGATTTTTAGCCTCTCTCGATTTTGTACTTAGAAAAAATCCCAATTTTTTTTTTTTTTTTTTTTCCGTTTTTTTTCTAAGTGTCTGATCGAGGAAGGAAAAAGAGGTGATTTTTAGCCTCTCTCGATTTTGTACTTAGAAAAAATTCAATTTTTTTTTTTTTTCCCGTTTTTTTTCTAAGTGTCTGATCGAGAGAAGGAAAAAGAGGTGATTTTTAGCCTCTCTCGATTTTGTACTTAGAAAAAATCCAAATTTTTTTTTTTTTTTTTTCCGTTTTTTTTCTAAGTGTCTGATCGAGAGAAGGAAAAAGAGGTGATTTTTAGCCTCTCTCGATTTTGTACTTAGAAAAAAATCCAAATTTTTATTTTTATTTATTTTTTTTTTTCCGTTTTTTTTCTAAGTGTCTGATCGAGAGAAGGAAAAAGAGGTGATTTTTAGCCTCTCTTGATTTTGTACTTAGAAAAAATCCAAATTTTTTTTTTTTTTTTTTACGTTTTTTTCTAAGTGTCTGATCGAGAGAAGGAAAAAGAGGTGATTTTTAGCCTCTCTCGATTTTGTACTTAGAAAAAATCCAAATTTTTTTTTTTTTTTTTTTCCGTTTTTTTTCTAAGTGTCTGATCGAGAGAAGGAAAAAGAGGTGATTTTTAGCCTCTCTCGATTTTGTACTTAGAAAAAATCCAAATTTTTTTTTTTTTTTTTCCGTTTTTTTTCGAAGTGTCTGATCGAGAGAAGGAAAAAGAGGTGATTTTTAGCCTCTCTCGATTTTGTACTTAGAAAAAATCCCAATTTTTTTTTTTTTTTTTTTCCGTTTTTTTTCTAAGTGTCTGATCGAGGAAGGAAAAAGAGGTGATTTTTAGCCTCTCTCGATTTTGTACTTAGAAAAAATTCAATTTTTTTTTTTTTTTCCCGTTTTTTTTCTAAGTGTCTGATCGAGAGAAGGAAAAAGAGGTGATTTTTAGCCTCTCTCGATTTTGTACTTAGAAAAAATCCAAATTTTTTTTTTTTTTTTTTTCCGTTTTTTTTCTAAGTGTCTGATCGAGAGAAGGAAAAAGAGGTGATTTTTAGCCTCTCTCGATTTTGTACTTAGAAAAAAATCAAATTTTTATTTTTATTTATTTTTTTTTTCCGTTTTTTTTCTAAGTGTCTGATCGAGAGAAGGAAAAAGAGGTGATTTTTAGCCTCTCTTGATTTTGTACTTAGAAAAAATCCAAATTTTTTTTTTTTTTTTTTCCGTTTTTTTCTAAGTGTCTGATCGAGAGAAGGAAAAAGAGGTGATTTTTAGCCTCTCTCGATTTTGTACTTAGAAAAAATCCAAATTTTTTTTTTTTTTTTTTCCGTTTTTTTTCTAAGTGTCTGATCGAGAGAAGGAAAAAGAGGTGATTTTTAGCCTCTCTCGATTTTGTACTTAGAAAAAATCCAAATTTTTTTTTTTTTTTTTTCCGTTTTTTTTCGAAGTGTCTGATCGAGAGAAGGAAAAAGAGGTGATTTTTAGCCTCTCTCGATTTTGTACTTAGAAAAAATCCAAATTTTTTTTTTTTTTTTTCCGTTTTTTTTCTAAGTGTCTGATCGAGAGAAGGAAAAAGAGGTGATTTTTAGCTTCTCTCGATTTTGTACTTAGAAAAAATCCAAATTTTTTTTTTTTTTTTTCCGTTTTTTTTCTAAGTGTCTGATCGAGAGAAGGAAAAAGAGGTGATTTTTAGCCTCTCTCGATTTTGTACTTAGAAAAAAATCCAAATTTTTTTTTTTTTTTTTTTTTTTCTAAGTGTCTGATCGAGAGAAGGAAAAAGAGGTGATTTTTAGCCTCTCTCGATTTTGTACTTAGAAAAAAATCCAAATTTTTTTTTTTTTTTTTTTTTCCCCGTTTTTTTTCTAAGTGTCTGATCGAGAGAAGGAAAAAGAGGTGATTTTTAGCCTCTCTCGATTTTGTACATAGAAAAAATCCAAATATTTTTTTTTTTTTTTCCGTTTTTTTTCTAAGTGTCTGATCGAGAGAAGGAAAAAGAGGTGATTTTTAGCCTCTCTCGATTTTGTACTTAGAAAAAATCCAAATTTTTTTTTTTTTTTTTCCGTTTTTTTTCTAAGTGTCTGATCGAGAGAAGGAAAAAGAGGTGATTTTTAGCCTCTCTCGATTTTGTACTTAGAAAAAATCCAAATTTTTTTTTTTTTTTTCCCGTTTTTTTTCTAAGTGTCTGATCGAGAGAAGGAAAAAGAGGTGATTTTTAGCCTCTCTCGATTTTGTACTTAGAAAAAATCCAAATTTTTTTTTTTTTTTTTTCCGTTTTTTTTCTAAGTGTCTGATCGCGAGAAGGAAAAAGAGGTGATTTTTAGCCTCTCTCGATTTTGTACTTAGAAAAAAATCCAAATATTTTTTTTTTTTTTTTTTTTTTTCCGTTTTTTTTCTAAGTGTCTGATCGAGAGAAGGAAAAAGAGGTGATTTTTAGCCTCTCTCGATTTTGTACTTAGAAAAAAATCCAAATTTTTTTTTTTTTTTTTTTTTTTTTCTAAGTGTCTGATCGAGAGAAGGAAAAAGAGGTGATTTTTAGCCTCTCTCGATTTTGTACTTAGAAAAAAATCCAAATTTTTTTTTTTTTTTTTTTTTTCCCGTTTTTTTTCTAAGTGTCTGATCGAGAGAAGGAAAAAGAGGTGATTTTTAGCCTCTCTCGATTTTGTACTTAGAAAAAATCCAAATTTTTTTTTTTTTTTTTCCGTTTTTTTTCTAAGTGTCTGATCGAGAGAAGGAAAAAGAGGTGATTTTTAGCCTCTCTCGATTTTGTACTTAGAAAAAATCCAAATTTTTTTTTTTTTTTTTTCCGTTTTTTTTCTAAGTGTCTGATCGAGAGAAGGAAAAAGAGGTGATTTTTAGCCTCTCTCGATTTTGTACTTAGAAAAAAATCCAATTTTTTTTTTTATTTTTTTTTTTTTCCGTTTTTTTTCTAAGTGTCTGATCGAGAGAAGGAAAAAGAGGTGATTTTTAGCCTCTCTCGATTTTGTACTTAGAAAAAATCCAAATTTTTTTTTTTTTTTTTCCGTTTTTTTTCTAAGTGTCTGATCGAGAGAAGGAAAAAGAGGTGATTTTTAGCCTCTCTCGATTTTGTACTTAGAAAAAAATCCAATTTTTTTTTTTTTTTTTTTCCCGTTTTTTTTCTAAGTGTCTGATCGAGAGAAGGAAAAAGAGGTGATTTTTAGCCTCTCTCGATTTTGTACTTAGAAAAAATCCAATTTTTTTTTTTTTTTTTTCCGTTTTTTTTCTAAGTGTCTGATCGAGAGAAAGAAAAAGAGGTGATTTTTAGCCTCTCTCGATTTTGTACTTAGAAAAAAATCCAAATTTTTTTTCTTTTTTTTTTTTTTTTTCCGTTTTTTTTCTAAGTGTCTGATCGAGGAAGGAAAAAGAGGTGATTTTTAGCCTCTCTCGATTTTGTACTTAGAAAAAATCCAAATTTTTTTTTTTTTTTTTCCGTTTTTTTTCTAAGTGTCTGATCGAGAGAAGGAAAAAGAGGTGATTTTTAGCCTCTCTCGATTTTGTACTTATAAAATATACAAATTTTTTTTTTTTTTTTTTTCCGTTTTTTTTCTAAGTGTCTGATCGAGAGAAGGAAAAAGAGGTGATTTTTAGCCTCTCTCGATTTTGTACTTAGAAAAAATCCAAATATTTTTTTTTTTTTTTCCCGTTTTTTTTCTAAGTGTCTGATCGAGAGAAGGAAAAAGAGGTGATTTTTAGCCTCTCTCGATTTTGTACTTAGAAAAAATCCAAATTTTTTTTTTTTTTTTTTCCGTTTTTTTTAAGTGTCTGATCGAGAGAAGGAAAAAGAGGTGATTTTTAGCCTCTCTCGATTTTGTACTTAGAAAAAATCCAAATTTTTTTTTTTTTTTTCCGTTTTTTTTCTAAGTGTCTGATCGAGAGAAGGAAAAAGAGGTGATTTTTAGCCTCTCTCGATTTTGTACTTAGAAAAAAATCCAAATTTCTTTTTTTTTTTTTCCGTTTTTTTTCTAAGTGTCTGATCGAGAGAAGGAAAAAGAGGTGATTTTTAGCCTCTCTCGATTTTGTACTTAGAAAAAAATCCAAATTTTTTTTTTTTTTTTTTTTTTTTTTCTAAGTGTCTGATCGAGAGAAGGAAAAAGAGGTGATTTTTAGCCTCTCTCGATTTTGTACTTAGAAAAAAATCCAAATTTTTTTTTATTTATTTTTTTTTTTCCCGTTTTTTTTCTAAGTGTCTGATCGAGAGAAGGAAAAAGAGGTGATTTTTAGCCTCTCTCGATTTTGTACTTAGAAAAAATCCAAATTTTTTTTTTTTTTTTTCCGTTTTTTTTCTAAGTGTCTGATCGAGAGAAGGAAAAAGAGGTGATTTTTAGCCTCTCTCGATTTTGTACTTAGAAAAAATCCAAATTTTTTTTTTTTTTTTTTCCGTTTTTTTTCTAAGTGTCTGATCGAGAGAAGGAAAAGAGGTGATTTTTAGCCTCTCTCGATTTTGTACTTAGAAAAAAATCCTTTTTTTTTTTTTTTTTTTTTTTTTTCCGTTTTTTTTCTAAGTGTCTGATCGAGAGAAGGAAAAAGAGGTGATTTTTAGCCTCTCTCGATTTTGTACTTAGAAAAAATCCAAATTATTATTATTTTTTTTCCGTTTTTTTTCTAAGTGTCTGATCGAGAGAAGGAAAAAGAGGTGATTTTTAGCCTCTCTCGATTTTGTACTTAGAAAAAAATCCAATTTTTTTTTTTTTTTTTTTTTTTTTTTTCCGTTTTTTTTCTAAGTGTCTGATCGAGAGAAGGAAAAATAGGTGATTTTTAGCCTCTCTCGATTTTGTACTTGGAAAAAATCAAATTATTATTATTTTTTTTTCCGTTTTTTTTCGAAGTGTCTGATCGAGAGAAGGAAAAAGAGGTGATTTTTAGCCTCTCTCGATTTTGTACTTAGAAAAAATCCAAATTTTTTTTTTTTTTTTTTTCCGTTTTTTTTCTAAGTGTCTGATCGAGGAAGGAAAAAGAGGTGATTTTTAGCCTCTCTCGATTTTGTACTTAGAAAAAATTCAATTTTTTTTTTTTTTTTCCCGTTTTTTTTCTAAGTGTCTGATCGAGAGAAGGAAAAAGAGGTGATTTTTAGCCTCTCTCGATTTTGTACTTAGAAAAAATCCAAATTTTTTTTTTTTTTTTTTCCGTTTTTTTTCTAAGTGTCTGATCGAGAGAAGGAAAAAGAGGTGATTTTTAGCCTCTCTCGATTTTGTACTTAGAAAAAAATCAAATTTTTATTTTTATTATTTTTTTTTTTCCGTTTTTTTTCTAAGTGTCTGATCGAGAGAAGGAAAAAGAGGTGATTTTTAGCCTCTCTCGATTTTGTACTTAGAAAAAATCCAATTTTTTTTTTTTTTTTTTTCCGTTTTTTTTCTAAGTGTCTGATCGAGAGAAAGAAAAAGAGGTGATTTTTAGCCTCTCTCGATTTTGTACTTAGAAAAAAATCCAAATTTTTTTTCTTTTTTTTTTTTTTTTTTCCGTTTTTTTTCTAAGTGTCTGATCGAGGAAGGAAAAAGAGGTGATTTTTAGCCTCTCTCGATTTTGTACTTAGAAAAAATCCAAATTTTTTTTTTTTTTTTTCCGTTTTTTTTCTAAGTGTCTGATCGAGAGAAGGAAAAAGAGGTGATTTTTAGCCTCTCTCGATTTTGTACTTATAAAATATACAAATTTTTTTTTTTTTTTTTTTCCGTTTTTTTTCTAAGTGTCTGATCGAGAGAAGGAAAAAGAGGTGATTTTTAGCCTCTCTCGATTTTGTACTTAGAAAAAATCCAAATATTTTTTTTTTTTTCCCGTTTTTTTTCTAAGTGTCTGATCGAGAGAAGGAAAAAGAGGTGATTTTTAGCCTCTCTCGATTTTGTACTTAGAAAAAATCCAAATTTTTTTTTTTTTTTTTTTCCGTTTTTTTTTAAGTGTCTGATCGAGAGAAGGAAAAAGAGGTGATTTTTAGCCTCTCTCGATTTTGTACTTAGAAAAAATCCAAATTTTTTTTTTTTTTTTTTTCCGTTTTTTTTCTAAGTGTCTGATCGAGAGAAGGAAAAAGAGGTGATTTTTAGCCTCTCTCGATTTTGTACTTAGAAAAAATCCAAATTTCTTTTTTTTTTTTCCGTTTTTTTTCTAAGTGTCTGATCGAGAGAAGGAAAAAGAGGTGATTTTTAGCCTCTCTCGATTTTGTACTTAGAAAAAATCCAATTTTTTTTTTTTTTTTTTTTTTTTCTAAGTGTCTGATCGAGAGAAGGAAAAAGAGGTGATTTTTAGCCTCTCTCGATTTTGTACTTAGAAAAAAATCCAAATTTTTTTTTATTTATTTTTTTTTTTCCCGTTTTTTTTCTAAGTGTCTGATCGAGAGAAGGAAAAAGAGGTGATTTTTAGCCTCTCTCGATTTTGTACTTAGAAAAAATCCAAATTTTTTTTTTTTTTTTTCCGTTTTTTTTCTAAGTGTCTGATCGAGAGAAGGAAAAAGAGGTGATTTTTAGCCTCTCTCGATTTTGTACTTAGAAAAAATCCAAATTTTTTTTTTTTTTTTTCCGTTTTTTTTCTAAGTGTCTGATCGAGAGAAGGAAAAGAGGTGATTTTTAGCCTCTCTCGATTTTGTACTTAGAAAAAAATCCTTTTTTTTTTTTTTTTTTTTTTTTTTTCCGTTTTTTTTCTAAGTGTCTGATCGAGAGAAGGAAAAAGAGGTGATTTTTAGCCTCTCTCGATTTTGTACTTAGAAAAAATCCAAATTATTATTATTTTTTTCCGTTTTTTTTCTAAGTGTCTGATCGAGAGAAGAAAAAGAGGTGATTTTTAGCCTCTCTCGATTTTGTACTTAGAAAAAAATCCAATTTTTTTTTTTTTTTTTTTTTTTTTTTCCGTTTTTTTTTCTAAGTGTCTGATCGAGAGAAGGAAAAATAGGTGATTTTTAGCCTCTCTCGATTTTGTACTTGGAAAAAATCAAATTATTATTATTTTTTTTTCCGTTTTTTTTCGAAGTGTCTGATCGAGAGAAGGAAAAAGAGGTGATTTTTAGCCTCTCTCGATTTTGTACTTAGAAAAAATCCAAATTTTTTTTTTTTTTTTTTCCGTTTTTTTTTCTAAGTGTCTGATCGAGGAAGGAAAAAGAGGTGATTTTTAGCCTCTCTCGATTTTGTACTTAGAAAAAATTCAATTTTTTTTTTTTTTTCCCGTTTTTTTTCTAAGTGTCTGATCGAGAGAAGGAAAAAGAGGTGATTTTTAGCCTCTCTCGATTTTGTACTTAGAAAAAATCCAAATTTTTTTTTTTTTTTTTTTCCGTTTTTTTTCTAAGTGTCTGATCGAGAGAAGGAAAAAGAGGTGATTTTTAGCCTCTCTCGATTTTGTACTTAGAAAAAAATCAAAATTTTTATTTTATTATTTTTTTTTTTTCCGTTTTTTTTCTAAGTGTCTGATCGAGAGAAGGAAAAAGAGGTGATTTTAGCCTCTCTTGATTTTGTACTTAGAAAAAATCCAAATTTTTTTTTTTTTTTTTTCCGTTTTTTTCTAAGTGTCTGATCGAGAGAAGGAAAAAGAGGTGATTTTTAGCCTCTCTCGATTTTGTACTTAGAAAAAATCCAAATTTTTTTTTTTTTTTTTCCGTTTTTTTTTCTAAGTGTCTGATCGAGAGAAGGAAAAAGAGGTGATTTTTAGCCTCTCTCGATTTTGTACTTAGAAAAAATCCAAATTTTTTTTTTTTTTTTTCCGTTTTTTTTCTAAGTGTCTGATCGAGAGAAGGAAAAGAGGTGATTTTTAGCCTCTCTCGATTTTGTACTTAGAAAAAAATCCAATTTTTTTTTTTTTTTTTTTTTTTTTTTTCCGTTTTTTTTCTAAGTGTCTGATCGAGAGAAGGAAAAAGAGGTGATTTTTAGCCTCTCTCGATTTTGTACTTAGAAAAAATCCAAATTATTATTATTTTTTTTCCGTTTTTTTTCTAAGTGTCTGATCGAGAGAAGGAAAAAGAGGTGATTTTTAGCCTCTCTCGATTTTGTACTTAGAAAAAAATCCAATTTTTTTTTTTTTTTTTTTTTTTTTTTCCGTTTTTTTTCTAAGTGTCTGATCGAGAGAAGGAAAAATAGGTGATTTTTAGCCTCTCTCGATTTTGTACTTGGAAAAAATCAAATTATTATTATTTTTTTTTCCGTTTTTTTCGAAGTGTCTGATCGAGAGAAGGAAAAAGAGGTGATTTTTAGCCTCTCTCGATTTTGTACTTAGAAAAAATCCAAATTTTTTTTTTTTTTTTTTTCCGTTTTTTTTCTAAGTGTCTGATCGAGGAAGGAAAAAGAGGTGATTTTTAGCCTCTCTCGATTTTGTACTTAGAAAAAATTCAATTTTTTTTTTTTTTTTCCCGTTTTTTTTCTAAGTGTCTGATCGAGAGAAGGAAAAAGAGGTGATTTTTAGCCTCTCTCGATTTTGTACTTAGAAAAAATCCAAATTTTTTTTTTTTTTTTTCCGTTTTTTTTCTAAGTGTCTGATCGAGAGAAGGAAAAAGAGGTGATTTTTAGCCTCTCTCGATTTGTACTTAGAAAAAAATCCAAATTTTTATTTTTATTATTTTTTTTTTCCGTTTTTTTTCTAAGTGTCTGATCGAGAGAAGGAAAAAGAGGTGATTTTTAGCCTCTCTTGATTTTGTACTTAGAAAAAATCCAAATTTTTTTTTTTTTTTTTTCCGTTTTTTTCTAAGTGTCTGATCGAGAGAAGGAAAAAGAGGTGATTTTTAGCCTCTCTCGATTTTGTACTTAGAAAAAATCCAAATTTTTTTTTTTTTTTTTTCCGTTTTTTTTCTAAGTGTCTGATCGAGAGAAGGAAAAAGAGGTGATTTTTAGCCTCTCTCGATTTTGTACTTAGAAAAAATCCAAATTTTTTTTTTTTTTTTCCCGTTTTTTTTCGAAGTGTCTGATCGAGAGAAGGAAAAAGAGGTGATTTTTAGCCTCTCTCGATTTTGTACTTAGAAAAAATCCAATTTTTTTTTTTTTTTTTCCGTTTTTTTTCTAAGTGTCTGATCGAGAGAAGGAAAAAGAGGTGATTTTTAGCTTCTCTCGATTTTGTACTTAGAAAAAATCCAAATTTTTTTTTTTTTTTTTTCCGTTTTTTTTCTAAGTGTCTGATCGAGAGAAGGAAAAAGAGGTGATTTTTAGCCTCTCTCGATTTTGTACTTAGAAAAAAATCCAAATTTTTTATTTTTTATTTTTTCTAAGTGTCTGATCGAGAGAAGGAAAAAGAGGTGATTTTTAGCCTCTCTCGATTTTGTACTTAGAAAAAAATCCCAATTTTTTTTTTTTTTTTTCCCGTTTTTTTTCTAAGTGTCTGATCGAGAGAAGGAAAAAGAGGTGATTTTTTAGCCTCTCTCGATTTTGTACTTAGAAAAAAATCCAAATTTTTTTTTTTTTTTTTTTTTTCTAAGTGTCTGATCGAGAGAAGGAAAAAGAGGTGATTTTTAGCCTCTCTCGATTTTGTACTTAGAAAAAAATCCAAATTTTTTTTTTTTTTTTTTTTTTTCCCGTTTTTTTTCTAAGTGTCTGATCGAGAGAAGGAAAAAGAGTTGATTTTTAGCCTCTCTCGATTTTTGTACTTAGAAAAAATCCAAATTTTTTTTTTTTTTTTTCCGTTTTTTTTCTAAGTGTCTGATCGAGAGAAGGAAAAGAGGTGATTTTTAGCCTCTCTCGATTTTGTACTTAGAAAAAAATCCAATTTTTTTTTTTTTTTTTTTTTTTTTTCCGTTTTTTTTCTAAGTGTCTGATCGAGAGAAGGAAAAAGAGGTGATTTTTAGCCTCTCTCGATTTTGTACTTAGAAAAAATCCAAATTATTATTATTTTTTTTCCGTTTTTTTTCTAAGTGTCTGATCGAGAGAAGGAAAAAGAGGTGATTTTTAGCCTCTCTCGATTTTGTACTTAGAAAAAATCCAAATTTTGATTTTTTTTTTTTCCGTTTTTTTCTAAGTGTCTGATCGAGAGAAGGAAAAAGAGGTGATTTTTAGCCTCTCTCGATTTTGTACTTAGAAAAAAATACAACTTTTTTTTTTTTTTTTTTTTTTTTTTCCGTTTTTTTTCTAAGTGTCTGATCGAGAGAAGGAAAAAGAGGTGATTTTTAGCCTCTCTCGATTTTGTACTTAGAAAAAATCAAATTTTTTTTTTTTTTTTTTTCCGTTTTTTTTCTAAGTGTCTGATCGAGGAAGGAAAAAGAGGTGATTTTTAGCCTCTCTCGATTTTGTACTTAGAAAAAATCCAAATTTTTTTTTTTTTTTTTTCCGTTTTTTTTCTAAGTGTCTGATCGAGAGAAGGAAAAAGAGGTGATTTTTAGCCTCTCTCGATTTTGTACTTAGAAAAATATACAATTTTTTTTTTTTTTTTTTTTTTCCGTTTTTTTTCTAAGTGTCTGATCGAGAGAAGGAAAAAGAGGTGATTTTTAGCCTCTCTCGATTTTGTACTTAGAAAAAATCCAATATTTTTTTTTTTTTTCCCGTTTTTTTTCTAAGTTTCTGATCGAGAGAAGGAAAAAGAGGTGATTTTTAGCCTCTCTCGATTTTGTACTTAGAAAAAATCCAAATTTTTTTTTTTTTTTTTTCCGTTTTTTTTTCGAAGTGTCTGATCGAGAGAAGGAAAAAGAGGTGATTTTTAGCCTCTCTCGATTTTGTACTTAGAAAAAATCCAAATTTTTTTTTTTTTTTTTCCGTTTTTTTTCTAAGTGTCTGATCGAGAGAAGGAAAAAGAGGTGATTTTTAGCCTCTCTCGATTTTGTACTTAGAAAAATCCAAATTTTCTTTTTTTTTTTTCCGTTTTTTTTCTAAGTGTCTGATCGAGAGAAGGAAAAAGAGGTGATTTTTAGCCTCTCTCGATTTTAAAAAGAGGTGATTTTTAGCCTCTCTCGATTTTGTACTTAGAAAAAAATCCAAATTTTTTTTTTTTTTTTTTTTTTTTTTTCTAAGTGTCTGATCGAGAGAAGGAAAAAGAGGTGATTTTTAGCCTCTCTCGATTTTGTACTTAGAAAAAAATCCAAATTTTTTTTTATTTATTTTTTTTTTCCCGTTTTTTTTCTAAGTGTCTGATCGAGAGAAGGAAAAAGAGGTGATTTTAGCCTCTCTCGATTTTGTACTTAGAAAAAATCCAAATTTTTTTTTTTTTTTTTCCGTTTTTTTTCTAAGTGTCTGATCGAGAGAAGGAAAAAGAGGTGATTTTTAGCCTCTCTCGATTTTGTACTTAGAAAAAATCCAAATTTTTTTTTTTTTTTTTCCGTTTTTTTTCTAAGTGTCTGATCGAGAGAAGGAAAAGAGGTGATTTTTAGCCTCTCTCGATTTTGTACTTAGAAAAAAATCCAATTTTTTTTTTTTTTTTTTTTTTTTCCGTTTTTTTTCTAAGTGTCTGATCGAGAGAAGGAAAAGAGGTGATTTTTAGCCTCTCTCGATTTTGTACTTAGAAAAAATCCAAATTATTATTATTTTTTTTTCCGTTTTTTTTCTAAGTGTCTGATCGAGAGAAGGAAAAAGAGGTGATTTTTAGCCTCTCTCGATTTTGTACTTAGAAAAAAATCCAATTTTTTTTTTTTTTTTTTTTTTTTTTCCGTTTTTTTTCTAAGTGTCTGATCGAGAGAAGGAAAAATAGGTGATTTTTAGCCTCTCTCGATTTTGTACTTGGAAAAAATCAAATTATTATTATTTTTTTTTCCGTTTTTTTTCGAAGTGTCTGATCGAGAGAAGGAAAAAGAGGTGATTTTTAGCCTCTCTCGATTTTGTACTTAGAAAAAATCCAAATTTTTTTTTTTTTTTTTTCCGTTTTTTTTCTAAGTGTCTGATCGAGGAAGGAAAAAGAGGTGATTTTTAGCCTCTCTCGATTTTGTACTTAGAAAAAATTCAATTTTTTTTTTTTTTTTCCCGTTTTTTTTCTAAGTGTCTGATCGAGAGAAGGAAAAAGAGGTGATTTTTAGCCTCTCTCGATTTTGTACTTAGAAAAAATCAAATTTTTTTTTTTTTTTTTTCCGTTTTTTTTCTAAGTGTCTGATCGAGGAAGGAAAAAGAGGTGATTTTTAGCCTCTCTCGATTTTGTACTTAGAAAAAATCCAAATTTTTTTTTTTTTTTTTTTCCGTTTTTTTTCTAAGTGTCTGATCGAGAGAAGGAAAAAGAGGTGATTTTTAGCCTCTCTCGATTTTGTACTTAGAAAAATATACAAATTTTTTTTTTTTTTTTTTTCCGTTTTTTTTTCTAAGTGTCTGATCGAGAGAAGGAAAAAGAGGTGATTTTTAGCCTCTCTCGATTTTGTACTTAGAAAAAATCCAAATATTTTTTTTTTTTTCCCGTTTTTTTTCTAAGTGTCTGATCGAGAGAAGGAAAAAGAGGTGATTTTTAGCCTCTCTCGATTTTGTACTTAGAAAAAATCCAAATTTTTTTTTTTTTTTTTTCCGTTTTTTTTCGAAGTGTCTGATCGAGAGAAGGAAAAAGAGGTGATTTTTAGCCTCTCTCGATTTTGTACTTAGAAA